>NC_091297.1:51675321-51697821 GCF_038502225.1 Cherax quadricarinatus
ACACACACACACACACACATATATATACACACACATACACACACACACACACACACACACACACACACACACACATATATATACACACACACACACACACACACACACACACACACACACCGTCTGGTGGGTTCCCTCACACTGTCTTTTGTGTTGTCCTCGGCATTAAGGTCAGATTTAGCGTGAATATTTTGTTATGTTTCTTGAGAGTGACGGGACCGGCCTCTGTTAGCTCGTCAGTAGTCGTCTTCAGTAGTCGTCGCCAGTTGTCGTCGTCGTCAGTAGTCGTCGTCAGTAGTCATCGTCAATAGTCGTCACCAGTCGTCACCAGTCATCGTCAGAAGTCGTTGTCAAGAGTCGTTGTCAGAAGTTTTTGTAAAGAGTGGTTATCAAGAGTCGTTGTCAGGAGTCGTTGTCAGAAGTTTTTGTAAAGAGTGGTTATCAAGAGTCGTTGTCAGGAGTCGTTGTCAGATGTTTGTGTAAAGAGTGGTTATCAAGAGTCGTTGTCAGGAGTCGTTGTCAGAAGTTTTTGTAAAGAGTTCTTATCAAGAGTCGTTGTCAGGAGCCGTTTCAGAAGTTTTTGTAGTGGTTATCAAGAGTCGTTGTCAGGAGTCGTTGTCAGAAGTTTTTGTAAAGAGTGGTTATCAAGAGTCGTTCAATTCAATTCAGTTCAAGTTTATTCTCTATAAGGGTTACAATGTGGGGTTTACAGGTTTTAGGTATTGTGTGGTTTACATGTTATAAAATACTAATTACAGAGGGGCCCACTAGGACACCTAGCATGGCTAAACATTTCCAGCAGACTTAGATTAATTCTTAACATTAAATCCTTACAGATTATGGTATTAAGGCTAAGTGACTCCATCATAATTCGTGAGTTTAGCAATGTGAATGCTTTTGTTTTGGCACAATACAAAGTGTCTATATTGGAGTATCATGGCAAACTTATGACTAGTTAGGATTTATTATTTTAAGATTAAGATTAGTATTTCTGGGTTTATAGTCAGTGGGTGAGTGAGTGTAATTGTGAACCACCAGGTGGTTGTCAGGAGTCATTGTCAGAAGTTGTTGTTAAGAGCCGTTGTTAGGAGTCGTTGTCAAGAGTCATTGTCAGGAGTCGTTGTCAGAAGTCGTTGTTAAGAGTAGTTGTTAGGAGTCGTTGTCAAGAGTCATTGTCAGGAGTCGTTGTCAGAAGTCGTTGCCAAGAGTCGTTGTCAAGAGTCGTTGTCAGGAGTCGTTGTCAGAAGTCGTTGCCAAGAGTCGTTGTCAAGAGTCGTTGTCAGGAGTCGTTGTCAGAAGTCGTTGCCAAGAGTCGTTGTCAGGAGTCGCTTTCAAGAGTCGTTGTCAGGGGTCGTTGTCAAAAGTCGTTGTCAGGAGTTGTTGTCAGGAGTCGTCGAGGTTCGTCATGAGTGTCACTGTCGTCTTGCTTTTTTTCTCCCCCTCTCCTCTCCTCCCTTCAGCTCTCCCACAATCCTTCACTCTCTCCTTTCCTCCTCTTCCTGCTTCCCGCGCTCCCTCAATCTCTCCCTTCCTACCTCCCTCCCTCCCTCCATCCCTCCCTCCCACCCTCCCACCTTCCCTCCCAAACTCCCTCCCACCCTCCCTCCCACCCTCCCTCCCACCCTAACACCCTCCCTCCCACCCCTCCCACCCTCCCACCCTCCCTCCCACCCTCCCCTCCCACCCACCCTCCCACCCTCCATACCACCCACCCTCCCACCCACCTCCCACCCTCCCTCCCACCCTCCTCCCACCCACCTCCCTCCCACCCTCCATCCCACCCTCCCTCCCTACCCTCCCCTCCTTCCCTCCTCCCACCCTCACCCTCCTCACCTCTCCCTCCCACCCTCTCTCCCACCCTCCCTCCACCCTCTCCCACCCCTCCCCCTCCTCCCAACCCTCCTCCCTCCCACCCTCCCTCCTCACCTTCCTTCCCACCCTCCCACCCCTCTCTCACCCTCCCTCCCACCTTCCTCCCACCCTCCTACCCTCCCACCCTCCCACCCACCCACCCTCCCACCCCCACCCTCCCCCACCTCCCTCCCACCCTCCTCTCCCACCCTCCCTCCCACCTTCCCTCCCACCCTCCCACCCTCCCACCCTCCCTCCCACCCTCCCACCTCCCACCTTCCCTCCCACCCTCCCTTCCCTCCCTCTCCCACCCACCTCCCACCCACCCTCCCACCCACGCTCCCACCCTCCCACCCGCCCACCCTCCCTCCCTCCATCCCTTCCTCTCCTGCTTCTCGCAAACTTTTTTTTCTTGACCTGTTCTTTGTTGCAGCTACTCAACATTTTTTTCCTCCGTGGGAAAAACAGGAGGCGAAGGAGGGAGAGAGAGAGAGAGAGAGAGAGAGAGAGAGAGAGAGAGAGAGAGAGAGAGAGAGAGAGAGAGAGAGAGAGAGAGAGAGAGAGAGAGAGAGAGAGAGAGAGAGAGAGAGATTGAGAGAGAGAGAGAGAGAGAGAGAGAGAGAGACAGAGAGAGAGACAGAGAGAGAGAGAAAGAGAGAGAGAGAGAGAGAGAGATAGAGAGAGAGATAGATAGATAGAGAGAGAGAGAGAGAGAGAGAGAGAGAGAGAGAGAGAGAGAGAGAGAGAGAGAGAGAGAGAGAGAGAGAGAGAGAGAGAGAGAGAGGTGACCCTTGAGTATGCTCCACTTTCTTGGTTTGCCTGCCCCCCCTCTCATCTGCGACTGCTTGACAGAGTAGAGAACAGAGCAAGACGTCTCATCTCTCGCCTGGACCCATCCTGGATAGATCTGTCATTTCAGCAGAGCCTTCAACATAGGAGGGATGTGGGTGGCCTTACTGTTATGTACAAGGCCAATATTGTCAAAGTACCACACTTGGATCCACTTCGAGGACAGCGAGAAAGAAGCTTTTATGCCACAAGACGGTCAGAAAGCAGCAACTTCACTCTGGCTGTACCCTTCTCCAGAACTTCACTCCATCTTAGATCATACATACCCAGGATGACTCGAGTATGGAACACATTCGTACAACATAATGATGTCAACGAGATAAAGTCAGTTGATCAAATGAAAATGCTGGCCCACAGATGGCTCCAAGCTTCATAACCTTGTTCCTACTTGTATGTCTATAACAATAAATATGCTTTCAAATGAGCTGATGTAGGTAATAGCTCTTAGCTTTACCAATAACGTTGGGAATCTTAACCTGTAAATAGCTTGTCAATAAAGCTAGGATCCTTAACCTCCCAACCTTGTCAAACCCTGTTTAAAGAGAGAGAGATAGAGAGAGAGAGAGAGAGAGAGAGAGAGAGAGAGAGAGAGAGAGAGAGAGAGAGAGAGAGAGAGAGAGAGAGAGAGAGAGAGAGAGAGAGAGAGAGAGAGAGAGAGAGAGAGAGAGAGAGAGAGAGAGGAAGATTCTACAAAGTACCTACCTGACCCCAGCCAGCTCTTATACAGTACCTACCTGACCCCGGCCAGCTCCTACACAGTACCTACCTGACCCCATCCAGCTGCTACACAGTACCTACCTGACCCCACCCAGCTCCTACACAGTACCTAGTTACATTCAAATTCTGCAAAGTGCTCGACCAAGTGGTTGTTAGAGGCTAATATCTTTGGCATCGTCCTGAGGGACTTACTGATGCACCTGGACCCAGGGTAACATGTCACCTGAGGTGGTCTTTGCATCCCTAATGAGGCTGGAATTATCGTTAAGCCCACACAGGTGGGCTGTGTATGTGGGTTGGTTGGGTGGGTGTGTTGGCCTTTGGGTCTGGGAGGTCGAGGGAGAGAGCGCAGGGTCTGGGAATGAGTTATGGATGGGAGAAGCGAGAGGAAGGAATGGTGATGTTAACGCTAATGACAGTGATATGAATTGTATTATTGGTGATAATGAGGGTCAAATGATGATGGTGAGGATAATGCTGATGGTAATGCTGATGAACTAATAATGACATTGATGACAATATCCCCTCTACTAATAACGCAAATATTTAAAACAAGTGGCATCTACACATTCATGAATGACTAAAGCGAGTGGAAGAAAAAGTCATAACAAAAACACAAAAGTCCCTCATTTTAACTTTTTTCTTTATTGTTTTTCATTGTTTACCAAGTCTTTATTTCAATGATACACAACGTAACGCTTGAGAAAGTGATTAATAATTGAGCAGAGGGATAAGGGGAGGTCAACACTTTCCCTTTGACGACCTTCCTGCTCTGGGAATTATGCAAATTGCTAATGAAACTGAACCTCCAGGTAAGGAAGTAATGTTACAGAACCAGACAGTTATTTCCCTTGAAGGCAAATGGTATGCTGGTACATTTATTGAAGACAACGCTGTACGAGGACTAAGAGGCTTCTTGATTCTCCAAGGTCACAATGATGAATTGATGAAGTCAATAAATAAATGAACACATCATCATTACTCTACTAATGCGAGACAAAACAGACAGTTAGATGGGCAAGACGTGAAGTAGTAGAGCACAGTAGTAGAGCACAGTAGTAGAGCACAGTAGTAGAGCACAGTAGTAGAGCACAGTAGTAGAGCACAGTAGTAGAGCACAGTAGTAGAGCACAGTAGTAGAGCACAGTAGTAGAGCACAGCAGTAGAGCACAGTAGTAGAGCACAGTGATCACATCATCAGCGTTGACAGTAGGTTTTCACTGTAGTTGAGGCAATAATTATTCTGTACACTGGAGTGAGGAAGCCTCTGGTTGATCAAGAGTCTCCAGAATAAAGATGTGTAACACCTGTGTGTCATCCACTAGATTATCATGTATCCACAGTGTTACACCTGTGTGTCATCCACTAGATCATCATGTATCCACAGTGTTACACCTGCGTGTCATCCACTAGATCATCATGTATCCACAGTGTTACACCTGCGTGTCATCCACTAGATCATCATGTATCCACAGTGTTACACCTGTGTGTCATCCACTAGATCATCATGTATCCACAGTGTTACACCTGCGTGTCATCCACTAGATCATCATGTATCCACAGTGTTACATCTGCGTGCCATCCAGTAGATTATCATGTATCCACAGTGTTACACCTGTGTGTCATCCACTAGATCATCATGTATCCACAGTGTTACACCTGTGTGTCATCCACTAGATTATCATGTATCCACAGTGTTACACCTGTGTGTCATCCACTAGATCATCATGTATCCACAGTGTTACACCTGCGTGTCATCCACTAGATCATCATGTATCCACAGTGTTACACCTGTGTGTCATCCACTAGATTATCATGTATCCACAGTGTTACACTTGTGTGTCATCCACTAGATCATCATGTATCCACAGTGTTACACTTGTGTGTCATCCACTAGATCATCATGTATCCACAGTGTTACACTTGTGTGTCATCCACTAGATCATCATGTATCCACAGTGTTACACTTGTGTGTCATCCACTAGATCATCATGTATCCACAGTGTTCCACATGTGTCATCCACTAGATCATCATGTATCCACAGTGTTCCACCTGTGTGCCATCCACTAGATCATCATGTATCCACAGTGTTACACCTGCGTGTCATCCACTAGATCATCATGTATCCACAGTGTTACACCTGTGTGTCATCCACTAGATCATCATGTATCCACAGTGTTCCACCTGTGTCATCCACTAGATCATCATGTATCCACAGTGTTACACCTGTGTGTCATCCACTAGATCATCATGTATCCACAGTGTTCCACCTGTGTCATCCACTAGATCATCATGTATCCACAGTGTTACACCTGTGTGTCATCCACTAGATCATCATGTATCCACAGTGTTCCACCTGTGTGTCATCCACTAGATCATCATGTATCCACAGTGTTCCACCTGTGTGTCATCCACTAGATCATCATGTATCCACAGTGTTCCACCTGTGTCATCCACTAGATCATCATGTATCCACAGTGTTCCACCTGTGTCATCCACTAGATCATCATGTATCCACAGTGTTACACCTGTGTGTCATCCACTAGATCATCATGTATCCACAGTGTTACACCTGCGTGTCATCCACTAGATCATCATGTATCCACAGTGTTCCACTGACAACAACAGTGAAGGAAAGACACAGATTGCAGAATAATGGAACAACGTTTCTCTCTCTGTAGAACCTCGTCAAGTGTTGATAAAAAATACACACAAACACTCAATAAAAGTTTGTTCATCATCCTTCATCAAGTCATCAACGTGTAGGTGCTGGCGGCCTCCAATAAACCTCACTGATGCTCTTTAAAACTTCACTTTACTTATGACAGATAAATAATGATAATTTATAAACGCTGTGCACTCAGATGTATTGTTTTATTGTTTAGTTCCAGCGTAGTTTTTGTGTGTCCCTGTGTTGTGTTACCAGTTATATGATGCACAGTATAATGTACAGTATGATGCACAGTATAATGTACAGTATGATGCACAGTATAATGTACAGTATGATGCACAGTATAATGTACAGTATGATGCACAGTATGATGCAAGTATGATGCACATTATAATGTACAGTATGATGCACAGTATGATGCACAGTATGATGCACAGTATAATGTACAGTATGATGCACAGTATGATGCACAGTATGATGCACAGTATAATGTACAGTATGATGCACAGTATGATGCACAGTATGATGCACAGTATAATGTACAGTATGATGCACAGTATGATGCACAGTATGATGCACAGTATAATGTACAGTATGATGCACAGTATAATGTACAGTATGATGCACAGTATAATGTACAGTATGATGCACAGTATAATGCACAGTATGATGCACAGTATAATGTACAGTATGATGCACAGTATAATGTACAGTATGATGCACAGTATAATGTACAGTATGATGCACAGTATAATGCTAGAATACGTATACAGTATCATGTACAGTATGATGCACAGTATAATGTACAGTATGATGCACAGTATGATGCACAGTATAATGTACAGTATGATGCACAGTATAATGTACAGTATGATGCACAGTATAATGTACAGTATGATGCACAGTATAATGTACAGTATGATGCACAGTATAATGTACAGTATGATGCACAGTATGATGCACAGTATAATGTACAGTATGATGCACAGTATAATGTACAGTATGATGCACAGTATAATGTACAGTATGATGCACAGTATGATGCTGCTCATATGATGCACAGTATAATGCACAGTATTATGCACAGTATGATGCACAGTATGATGCACAGTATAATGTACAGTATGATGCACAGTATGATGCACAGTATGATGCACAGTATAATGTACAGTATGATGCACAGTATGATGCACAGTATGATGCACAGTATAATGTACAGTATGATGCACAGTATGATGCACAGTATGATGCACAGTATAATGTACAGTATGATGCACAGTATAATGTACAGTATGATGCACAGTATAATGTACAGTATGATGCACAGTATAATGTACAGTATGATGCACAGTATAATGTACAGTATGATGCACAGTATAATGTACAGTATGATGCACAGTATGATGCACAGTATAATGTACAGTATGATGCACAGTATGATGCACAGCTATAATGTACAGTATGATGCACAGTATAATGTACAGTATGATGCACAGTATAATGTACAGTATGATGCACAGTATAATGTACAGTATGATGTACAGTATAATGTACAGTATGATGTACAGTATAATGTACAGTATGATGCAGTATGATGCACAGTATAATGTACAGTATGATGCACAGTATAATGTACAGTATGATGCACAGTATAATGTACAGTATGATCACAGTATAATGTACAGTATGATGCACAGTATAATGTACAGTATGCTACAGTATGATGCACAGTATAATGTACAGTATGATAGCACAGTATAATGTACAGTATGATGCACAGTATAATGTACAGTATGATGCACAGTATAATGTACAGTATGATGCACAGTATAATGTACAGTATGATGCACAGTATAATGTACAGTATGATGCACAGTATGATGCACAGTATAATGTACAGTATGATGCACAGTATGATGCACAGTATAATGTACAGTATGATGCACAGTATAATGTACAGTATGATGCACAGTATAATGTACAGTATGATGCACAGTATAATGTACAGTATGATGCACAGTATAATGTACAGTATGATGCACAGTATAATGTACAGTATGATGCACAGTATAATGTACAGTATGATGCACAGTATAATGTACAGTATGATGCACAGTATAATGTACAGTATGATGCACAGTATAATGTACAGTATGATGCACAGTATAATGTACAGTATGATGCACAGTATAATGTACAGTATGATGCACGTATAATGTACAGTATGATGCACAGTATAATGTACAGTATGATGCACAGTATAATGTACAGTATGATGCACAGTATAATGTACAGTATGATGCACAGTATAATGTACAGTATGATGCACAGTATAATGTACAGTATGATGCACAGTATAATATACAGTATGATGCACAGTATAATGTACAGTATGATGCACAGTATAATGTACAGTATGATGCACAGTATAATGTACAGTATAATGTACAGTATGATGCACAGTATAATGTACAGTATAATGTACAGTATGATGCACAGTATGATGCACAGTATAATGTACAGTATGATGCACAGTATAATGTACAGTATAATGTACAGTATGATGCACAGTATAATGTACAGTATGATGCACAGTACAATGCACAGTATAATGTACAGTATAATGTACAGTATAATGTACAGTATGATGCACAGTATAATGTACAGTATGATGCACAGTATAATGTACAGTATAATGTACAGTATGATGCACAGTATAATGTACAGTATAATGTACAGTATGATGCACAGTATGATGCACAGTATAATGTACAGTATGATGACAGTATAATGTACGAGTATAATGTACAGTATGATGCACAGTATAATGTACAGTATGATGCACAGTACAATGCACAGTATAATGTACAGTATAATGTACAGTATAATGTACAGTATGATGCACAGTATAATGCACAGTATGATGCACAGTATAATGTACAGTATAATGTACAGTATAATGTACAGTATGATGCACAGTATAATGTACAGTATAATGTACAGTATGATGCACAGTATGATGCACAGTATAATGTACAGTATGATGCACAGTATAATGTACAGTATAATGTACAGTATGATGCACAGTATAATGTACAGTATGATGCACAGTACAATGCACAGTATAATGTACAGTATAATGTACAGTATAATGTACAGTATGGTGCACAGTATAATGCACAGTATGATGCACAGTATAATGTACAGTATAATGTACAGTATAATGTACAGTATAATGTACAGTATGATGCACAGTATAATGTACAGTATAATGTACAGTATAATGTACAGTATGATGCACAGTATAATGTACAGTATAATGTACAGTATAATGTACAGTATGATGCACAGTATAATGCACAGTATGATGCACAGTATAATGTACAGTATGATGCACAGTATAATGTACAGTATGATGCACAGTATAATGTACAGTATGATGCACAGTATAATGTACAGTATGATGCACAGTATAATGCACAGTATGATGCACAGTATAATGTACAGTATGATGCACAGTATGATGCGCAGTATAATGCACAGTATAATGCACAGTATAATGTACAGTATGATGCACAGTATGATGCACAGTATAATGCACAGTATAATGTACAGTATAATGCACAGTATAATGTACAGTATGATGCACAGTATAATGTACAGTATGATGCACAGTATAATGTACAGTATGATGCACAGTATAATGTACAGTATGATGCACAGTATAATGCACAGTATGATGCACAGTATAATGTACAGTATGATGCACAGTATGATGCACAGTATAATGCACAGTATAATGTAGAGTATAATGCACAGTATAATGTACAGTATGATGCACAGTATGATGCACAGTATAATGCACAGTATAATGTACAGTATAATGCACAGTATAATGTACAGTATGATGCACAGTATAATGTACAGTATGATGCACAGTATAATGTACAGTATAATGCACAGTATAATGTACAGTATGATGCACAGTATAATGTACAGTATAATGCACAGTATAATGTACAGTATGATACACAGTATAATGTACAGTATGATGCACAGTATAATGTACAGTATGATGCACAGTATAATGTACAGTATGATGCACAGTATAATGTACAGTATGATGCACAGTATAATGTACAGTATGATGCACAGTATAATGTACAGTATGATGCACAGTATAATGTACAGTATGATGCACAGTATAATGTACAGTATGATGCACAGTATAATGTACAGTATGATGCACAGTATAATGTACAGTATGATGCACAGTATAATACGCAGTATGATGCACAGTATAATGTGCAGTATGATGCACAGTATAATGTACAGTATGATGCACAGTATAATGTACAGTATGATGCACAGTATAATGTACAGTATGATGCACAGTATAATGTACAGTATGATGCACAGTATAATGTACAGTATGATGCACAGTATAATGTACAGTATGATGCACAGTATAATGTGCAGTATGATGCACATTATAATGTACAGTATGATGCACAGTATAATGTACAATATGATGCACAGTATAATGCACAGTATAATGCACAGTATGATGCACAGTATAATGCACAGTATAATGCACAATATGATGCACATTATGATGCACAGTATGATGCACAGTATGATGCACAATATAATGCACAATATAATGTACAATATAATGCACAGTATAATGCACAATATAATGCACAATATAATGCACAATATAATGCACAATATAATGCACAGTATAATGCACAATACAATGCACAATACAATGCACAATATAATGCACAATACAATGCACAATATAATGCACAATACAATGCACAATATAATGCACAATATAATGCACAATACAATGCACAATACAATGCACAATATAATGCACAATATAATGCACAATATAATGTACAATATAATGCACAGTATAATGCACAATATAATGCACAATATAATGCACAATATAATGCACAATATAATGCATAGTATAATGCACAGTATGATGCACAGTATAATGCACAGTATAATGCACAATATGATGCACATTATGATGCACAGTATGATGCACAATATGATGCACAATACAATGCACAATATAATGCACAAGTATAATGCACAAGTATAATGCACAAGTATAATGCACAAGTATAATGCACAAGTATAATGCACAAGTATAATGCACAAGTATAATGCACAAGCATAATGCACAAGTATAATGCACAAGTATAATGCACAAGTATAATGCACAAGCATAATGCACAAGAATAATGCACAATATAATACACAATACAATGCACAATACAATACCAATATAATACACAATACAATGACACAATACAATGCACAGTATGATGCACAATATGATGCACAATACAATGCACAATATAATGCACAATACAATGCACAATACAATGCACAATATAATGCACAATACAATGCACAATACAATGCACAATACAATGCACAATATAATGCACAATACAATGCACAATACAATGCACAATATAATGCACAATACAATGCACAATACAATGCACAATATAATGCACAATACAATGCACAATACAATGCACAATACAATGCACAATATAATGCACAATACAATGCACAATACAATGCACAATATAATGCACAATGCAATGCACAATACAATGCACAACACAATGCACAATACAATGCACAATACAATGCACAATACAATGCACAATATAATGCACAATAAACTAGCAGGTTCGGCGACATAATTTATTTATTTATTTATTTATTTATTTATTTAGTAATTTAAGCATACATAGAGAGGTACAAAAAATACAGGTAAGAGCAGCATGCCAAAGCCACTTGTATGCATAGCATTACGGGCTGGCTTAAAATTAACTTAAGATGAACTAAGCAATGATGAAATCAGTGATAAAACATTATTGTAAACAGATAACTATAAAGCACAAGTGAGTATTACAAAGACAGGTCATATGGTTGCTTGCATTGCTGTACATTCAGTCGAATGGAGTATTCTGTTAGTGTATTTAAAAAAATAATAAAGTTAGGTTTAACATTTATGTGATATAATTATGAGTAACATTTAGGCTATACAATTTATAAGGTTCAGTTATTCAGTATTTATTTGGTTTTGAGTGAGTAAGTGATCTTTGAGAAGAGACTTGAATTTATAAACAGGCAGTGTTTCTTTTATATTTAAAGGTAATGAATTCCAGATTTTAGGGCCTTTTATGTGCATTGAGTTTTTGCATAGCGTGAGATGGACACGAGGAACATCAAAGAGTGATCTGTGCCTTGTGTTATGGTTATGTGTTCTGTTGAGGTTGGCAAGGAGATGTTTGAGGGGAGGGTTAATATCAGAGTTAAGTGTTCTATGTATGTAATAAGTGCAATAATAAGTATGGATTTTTGTATGGTGAGTAGGTTGAGTGTTTTGAATATTGGTGGAGTGTGCTACCTGTAGTGAGAATTTGTTATCATTCTAACTGCAGCCTTTTGTTGGGTAATTAGTGGTCTGAGATGGTTAATTGTTGTTGAGCCCCATGCACAAATTCCATAGGTGAGATAGGGGTAAATAAGAGAGTGATAAAGGGCCAGGAGGGCTGACTGTGGAACATAGTACCGTATCTTCCATAGTATAATGACTGTCTTACTGATGCTACTGGACGTAAATATGACAATTTCTTTACAATGTTGGTTGAAAATTGCATTAATGAGTCAGATATAAATTAGAACAACCAGAAAAGTAAGTTCAAACAATTATTTTTCTTGACCTTAATGCAACTTTCTGGCGTCTCTGTTACACTTGATGGTCTGTGTGTTCCACTTACCTTAATACAACTTTCTGGCGTCTCTGTTACACTTGATGGTCTGTGTGTTCCACTTACCTTAATACAACTTTCTGGCGTCTCTGTTACACTTGATGGTCTGTGTGTTCCACTTACCTTAATACAACTTTCTGGCTTCTCTGTTACACTTGATGGTCTGTGTGTTCCACTTACCTTAATACAACTTTCTGGCGTCTCTGTTACACTTGATGGTCTGCGTGTTCCACCTTAACCAATGCAACTTTCTGGCGTCTCTGTTACACTTGATGGTCTGTGTGTTCCACTTACCTTAATGCAACTTTCTGGCGTCTCTGTTACACTTGATGGTCTGTGTGTTCCACTTACCTTAATACAACTTTCTGGCGTCTCTGTTACACTTGATGGTCTGTGTGTTCCACTTACCTTAATACAACTTTCTGGCTTCTCTGTTACACTTGATGGTCTGTGTGTTCCACTTACCTTAATGCAACTTTCTGGCGTCTCTTTTACACTTGATGGTCTGTGTGTTCCACTTACCTTAATGCAACTTTCTGGCGTCTCTGTTACACTTGATGGTCTGTGTGTTCCACTTACCTTAATGCAACTTTCTGGCGTCTCTGTTACACTTGATGGTCTGTGTGTTCCACTTTCCTTAATACAACTTTCTGGCGTCTCTGTTACACTTGATGGTCTGTGTGTTCCACTTACCTTAATACAACTTTCTGGCTTCTCTGTTACACTTGATGGTCTGTGTGTTCCACTTACCTTAATGCAACTTTCTGGCGTCTCTTTTACACTTGATGGTCTGTGTGTTCCACTTACCTTAATGCAACTTTCTGGCGTCTCTGTTAAACTTGATGGTCTGTGTGTTCCACTTACCTTAATACAACTTTCTGGCGTCTCTGTTACACTTGATGGTCTGCGTGTTCCACTTACCTTAATGCAACTTTCTGGCGTTTCTGTTACACTTGATGGTCTGTGTGTTCCACTTACCTTAATACAACTTTCTGGCGTCTCTGTTACACTTGATGGTCTGCGTGTTCCACTTACCTTAATACAACTTTCTGGCGTCTCTTTTACACTTGATGGTCTGTGTGTTCCACTTACCTTAATGCAACTTTCTGGCGTCTCTGTTACACTTGATGGTCTGTGTGTTCCACTTACCTTAATACAACTTTCTGGCGTCTCTGTTACACTTGATGGTCTGCGTGTTCCACTTACCTTAATGCAACTTTCTGGCGTCTCTTTTACACTTGATGGTCTGTGTTCCACTTCCAATGCAACTTTCTGCGTCTCTGTTACAACTTGATGGTGAAGTTCCATTACCTGGAATACAACTTTCTCGTCTCTGTTACACTTGATGGTCTGTTCCACTTACCTTAATGCAACTTTCTGGTCTCTGTTACACTTGATGGTCCTTGTGTGTTAATTACCTTAACAACTTTCTGGCGTCTCTGTTACACTTGATGGTCTGCGTGTTCCACTTACCTTAATACAACTTTCTGGCGTCTCTTTTACACTTGATGGTCTGTGTGTTCCACCTTAATGCAACTTTCGCTGTTACACTTGATGGTCTGTGTGTTCCACTTACCTTAATACAACTTTCTGGCGTCTCTGTTACGCTTGATGGTCTGCGTGTTCCACTTACCTTAATGCAACTTTCTGGCGTCTCTGTTACACTTGATGGTCTGTGTGTTCCACTTACCTTAATACAACTTTCTGGCGTCTCTGTTACACTTGATGGTCTGCGTGTTCCACTTACCTTAATGCAACTTTCTGGCGTCTCTGTTACACTTGATGGTCTGCGTGTTCCACTTACCTTAATGCAACGTTCTGGGCGTCTCTTTACACTTGATGGTCTGCGTGTTCCACTTACCTTAATGCAACTTTCTGGCGTCTCTGTTACACTTGATGGTCTGCGTGTTCCACTTACCTTAATGCAACTTTCTGGCGTCTCTTTTACACTTGATGGTCTGCGTGTTCCACTTACCTTAATGCAACTTTCTGGCGTCTCTGTTACACTTGATGGTCTGCGTGTTCCACTTACCTTAATACAACTTTCTGGCGTCTCTGTTACACTTGATGGTCTGCGTTGTTCCACTTTCTACCTTCAATACAACTTTCTGGCGTCTCTGTTACACTTGATGGTCTGTGTGCTCCTCTTACCTTAATACAACTTTCTGGCGTCTCTGTTACTTCTTCTTGATGATCTGCGTGTTCCACTTACCTTAATACAACTTTCTGGCGTCTCTGTTACACTTGATGGTCTGTGTGTTCCACTTACCTTAATACAACTTTCTGGCGTCTCTGTTACACTTGATGGTCTGTGTGTTCCACTTACCTTAATACAACTTTCTGGCGTCTCTGTTACACTTGATGGTCTGCGTGTTCCACTTACCTTAATACAACTTTCTGGCGTCTCTTTTACACTTGATGGTCTGTGTGTTCCACTTACCTTAATGCAACTTTCTGGCGTCTCTGTTACACTTGATGGTCTGTGTGTTCCACTTACCTTAATACAACTTTCTGGCGTCTCTGTTACACTTGATGGTCTGCGTGTTCCACTTACCTTAATACAACTTTCTGGCGTCTCTGTTACACTTGATGGTCTGTGTGTTCCACTTACCTTAATACAACTTTCTGGCGTCTCTGTTACACTTGATGGTCTGCGTGTTCCACTTACCTTAATACAACTTTCTGGCGTCTCTGTTACACTTGATGGTCTGCGTGTTCCACTTACCTTAATGCAACTTTCTGGCGTCTCTGTTACACTTGATGGTCTGTGTGTTCCACTTACCTTAATACAACTTTCTGGCGTCTCTGTTACACTTGATGGTCTGCGTGCTCCACTTACCTTAATACAACTTTCTGGCGTCTCTGTTACACTTGATGATCTGCGTGTTCCACTTACCTTAATACAACTTTCTGGCGTCTCTGTTACACTTGATGGTCTGCGTGTTCCACTTACCTTAATACAACTTTCTGGCGTCTCTGTTACACTTGATGATCTGCGTGTTCCACTTACCTTAATACAACTTTCTGGCGTCTCTGTTACACTTGATATGCTGCGTGTTCCACTTACCTTAATACAACTTTCTGGCGTCTCTGTTACACTTGATGATCTGCGTGTTCCACTTACCTTAATACAACTTTCTGGCGTCTCTGTTACACTTGATGGTCTGTGTGTTCCACTTACCTTAATACAAGTTTCTGGCGTCTCTGTTACACTTGATGGTCTGTGTGTTCCACTTACCTTAATACAACTTTCTGGCGTCTCTGTTACACTTGATGGTCTGCGTGTTCCACTTACCTTAATACAACTTTCTGGCGTCTCTGTTACACTTGATGGTCTGCGTGTTCCACTTACCTTAATACAACTTTCTGGCGTCTCTGTTACACTTGATGGTCTGTGTGTTCCACTTACCTTAATACAACTTTCTGGCGTTTCTGTTACACTTGATGGTCTGTGTTTTCCACTTACCTTAATACAACTTTCTGGCGTCTCTGTTACACTTGATGGTTTGTGTGTTCCACTTACCTTAATACAACTTTCTGGCGTCTCTGTTACACTTGATGGTCTGTGTGTTCTACTTACCTTAATACAACTTTCTGGCTTCTCTGTTACACTTGATGGTCTGTGTGTTCCACTTACCTTAATACAACTTTCTGGCTTCTCTGTTACACTTGATGGTCTGTGTGTTCCACTTACCTTAATACAACTTTCTGGCGTCTCTGTTACACTTGATGGTCTGCGTGTTCCACTTACCTTAATGCAACTTTCTGGCGTCTCTTTTACACTTGATGGTCTGTGTGTTCCACTTACCTTAATACAACTTTCTGGCGTCTCTGTTACACTTGATGGTCTGCGTGTTCCACTTACCTTAATGCAACTTTCTGGCGTCTCTTTTACACTTGATGGTCTGTGTGTTCCACTTACCTTAATGCAACTTTCTGGCGTCTCTTTTACACTTGATGGTCTGTGTGTTCCACTTACCTTAATACAACTTTCTGGCGTCTCTGTTACACTTGATGGTCTGCGTGTTCCACTTACCTTAATACAACTTTCTGGCGTTTCTGTTACACTTGATGGTCTGTGTTTTCCACTTACCTTAATACAACTTTCTGGCGTCTCTGTTACACTTGATGGTCTGTGTGTTCCACTTACCTTAATACAACTTTCTGGCGTCTCTGTTACACTTGATGGTCTGTGTGTTCCACTTACCTTAATACAACTTTCTGGCGTCTCTTTTACACTTGATGGTCTGTGTGTTCCACTTACCTTAATACAACTTTCTGGCGTCTCTGTTACACTTGATGGTCTGCGTGTTCCACTTACCTTAATGCAACTTTCTGGCGTCTCTTTTACACTTGATGGTCTGTGTGTTCCACTTACCTTAATACAACTTTCTGGCGTCTCTGTTACACTTGATGGTCTGCGTGTTCCACTTACCTTAATGCAACTTTCTGGCGTCTCTTTTACACTTGATGGTCTGTGTGTTCCACTTACCTTAATACAACTTTCTGGCGTCTCTGTTACACTTGATGGTCTGTGTGTTCCACTTACCTTAATGCAACTTTCTGGCGTCTCTTTTACACTTGATGGTCTGCGTGTTCCACTTACCTTCTGAGAAAGAATGAAGACATCTTATTAAATATTAACATTATTTATAAAACAATGCTTGATCAACGTCGATAGTAACGTTACTAACCAACTTAGATCAAGGCAAAAAAACAGCATATGAAGTGAGCACTCTACATTTGTATATTACTGAAGCCCAGTTCAGTATACTGTGTCAAACACAGACATGCAACATTCATTTCAGACTTATTCGTGTCACTCACCATTGTTTATTAATATTGTTTGTGTTTGACAGCAATATTCAATTTAGTAATAATGGCAGAATTACCAACAAAATATTACGTAAATGGACACAGATGCAACTAATGTGATATATTAATGTGGCAACGTTGCTACAATATATTAATGTGGCAACGTTGCTACAATAAAATATCACATTAATTATATCTTCGTCCATTTACCTAACACCAATGATAAACTTGTTAATGACGCTGGTATTTGTTAAATGTTAACACCATCGTTCCTCGTGTAGGTGCCAGTTTTACCCACACAAACAAAAAAACTGTACTCGTGATATTCCGTCTGTAGCGTTCATTAAATAGTTTTTTTAAAACTTCCAGTAAGTTTAGCCCGGTCTTTCTCATCTTGTATCTTGTTCCATTGCTCTACAACGGCAGAGGAATTACCATCATCTGCTCTCACCATATAGTATTCACGACCAGGGTAACAAAAATATCTGCCGATAGGTATCGCTGAAGTCTTTTCGTTGTTGAGATTTGCAAGGCTCCTCAACGTAGATATTTTTTTTTAAGTCATCGTTGGTAGCGCGCCCAGGGTATGTAGGTAGGCAGGGCACTGTGGTCACTGCTGCTCTCTACCACACGCCACGCTACTGTTGAAACCCTCATTCTCTCTCGCCCGTCTCAGCATCCTGCAAAAAGCGATCTGTTGCAGCATCCGTTGTGCCAGCAACTGAGCAATTGAAAGGGGCGGTTCGCAAAAAACTCGCAAAACCGTAAGTGGGTGAATGGAGGTAGTGCGCGGGCGCACGTTGCTAGGCTGGCAGGGCAAGAGTGACCGTTGCTCCCTGCACGTGCAAAATACTCTTCCCACACACACTATAAGAGCCTCGCCGATTTCCACCGTTGCAATTTTTTACCTCCTGCAATACTGCGTGGTCAGATCTCCCGAGCCCATAAAAATAAGACCCGCCTCACATGGTTTCGCACTGCATCGTACTCTGCACAGGGATTCCAAGGGAAGACTGAACGAGAATGAGCGAACCCTTGCGTACCTTTGTACGAGACTTGCCCCTGCAGGTAACCAAGGCTTGTGTCGCGCTCTTCCATCATAGTTAAGCTTGTCATCATCTCCTTCGTCACAAACCTCGGTGGTCATCATCGTCAGTTATGTCCCATCTCCCCCTCCACCTTTCCTCTCCTCCTTCATCCTTTCCACTTCCCCTTCTCCTTTCTTATCGTAAATAGCTTCATCATCGTAGATTTCTATCTCAACTATTCACAGTTCAGGGAGTGTCCTGAGACGCGCTTCTCTGGTATAATTCACTTGATTAAGTCGGCTGTGTTGGATCAGAACATACATGTTGATTTTCTCTGAAGAGATGCTAACTGATAACAGATCTGTAATAATTTTTAAAAGTATTGAAGCCGAGAAGCTTGGGACAAGTTATATAGCAAGACGGAGCATCTTAAGCAACTTTCAAGTTCAGAGTGACGTGAAACGTAGATGCTAAGGAGTGAAATCTAAACACTAGATTACAGTTTCCTCTCTCACGTCAATACGAACTTCATGAGTCATGAATTAAAGACCCAATAATAGGTTGACCCTTCCTGTAGTTATCTGTGCCAGGGCACTCTAGGTACCAGAGTGCCATGGATAGACTGGACAGTACTCTAGGTGCCAGGGATAAGTAGGGCCGAGTTTACTCTGTGTATCAGGGATAGGATATGGGCATTGCTCTAGGTTCCAGAGTGCTAAAGAGAATCAGATGAGAGAGAGAGAGAGAGAGAGAGAGAGAGAGAGAGAGAGAGAGAGAGAGAGAGAGAGAGAGAGAGAGAGAGAGAGAGAGAGAGAGAGAGAGAGAGAGAGAGAGAGAGAGAGAGAGAGAGAGAGAGAGAGAGAGAGAGAGAGAGAGAGAGAGAGAGAGAGAGAGAAAGAGAGAGAGAGAGAGAGAGATAGAGAGAGAGAGGGGGGTCGTGATGTTACTCGTCTATATGTCAAACATTCCCTGATGTGAGTCACTCACTGCGCACGGTGAATTATGAAGGCGCTGGAACATTCACAACCCCTGGCGTTAGTACATACACGGTTACTGGCATCTGTAATAGATATCGTAGTCACACTGATAAAATTCAAATGAATATTAGCGGTACTGATCGCACTAGATGCAATGTTCTTAGTATTAATTAGTGTAATAGCAGTAACATTAGTGGTGATAGCATTAGTGGTTGTTGATGCTGGATGGTCCTATTAGTGACCATCCAGTCCATTAGGGGCCTTTTTAGTACCATTTAATATTTTGGTACCACCTGGGACTGCGACGAGTTCAGATTCATGGTACTACCTGGAACTCTTGGAACTCAGACCAAGTCGTACCCATGGAACCACCTGAACCTGTAAAACGATTAGGGAGTTACCTGAGGCAGTCATAGTCATCTGAGGCAGTCACAGAGCCACCTGAAGGAGTCACAGAGCCACCTGAAGGAGTCACAGAGCCACCTGAAGGAGTCACAGAGGCACCTGAGGGAGTCACAGAGCCACCTGAGGGAGTCATTGTGGTACCTGCCACATCATCTAGGATTGCTAGGATTATATGACTTCCTTATTTAGCCACGAAGCTATGGAGGCCTCTCGTGTTTCCTGGGAACCTGAATCTACAACATGAATCAATCATATCCTGGATGGCAGCTGCAACAGCAACAGCCGTACTAGAAGTAGTAGTAATAGCAGCAGTAGCAGTAATAGCAGTAGTAGCAGTAGCAGGAGAAATAGAAGCAGTTGCAGCGGCAGCAAAAGTAGCAACAGCAACAGTAATACCACTAGCAGTAGCAGCAGTAACAGTAACAGCAACAGTAGTGCCAATAGCAGCATCAGTAGTAGTAGTAGTAGTAGTAGTAGTAGTAGTAGTAGTAGTAGTAGTAGTAGTAGTAGTAGTAGTAGTAGTAGTAGTAGTAGTAGTAGTAGTAGTAGTAGTAACAGCAGCAGCAACAATCAGAAGCAGAAGTAGAAAAACAGCTGCATCACACAAGTGGTGTGTCAGACCAACAGAGACAGCAATAAGGATGAAGGAAAAAACAGCGTCTCCATTATCACAAATTTCACTTCTCGTCCTTTCAATATGCACAAATTTTTATATGTATTTTCTGAAGTCTTCTTACAGCTGTACTTCGTAAAAATAATAAATTCTCTGATTAGTTTTTTACACCATTCTACCTAACGATCTTTGTTGTCCATCCTATCAATCTTAGCTCGCGTCTTTTCATATCTCTTTCTCTCCCTTTCCCTCTCTTCTTCCTCTCCTTTCTATTCCTCCAACCACTTCCTCCCCTCCGTCCCTTTGCCTCCTCATGCTCTGTGACCCTCCGGAGCCGCCGGTTCATAAAAACTCGACCCACCGTTGCAAAACTGAGGCCTCAAGATTGGCAATTGAACGACTGGTATAAAAAGTTCCTTTTCGCCATCATGGTCCTCCCTGTTTACCCTCTGTTGCAAAAACGAGAAGGTTCAGAGTTACGTCAGGACCAGCCAGGCACCCTTCCTGCTGCGCCGAATTCCAAGCTCTTATTTTTTTTTTTTTTTTTTTATCACATTAGAGCAACAAGGTGAAGCTCTCAGCTCTAGGTGTTCGTTTTGGCAAATAAGGAAGAACAATTTATTGGTTACAAGTCAAGTAATAATTTGCTTCGTTGTGCACACGTTATCAAAGACATTAGAAGTAAAATATAACTCCGGCACGTCACAGAAGTCAGGATAAGATTATTTTTGTGAATCTTGGTGAGGCTACTGAGCCGTGTCGTAAATATTATCCCTACAAATGGAGAGGAGGACAGCTTTCTCAGGTGGGATGGCAAATATCTCTCAGGTGGACTACCTCTTCCCTCACCCCTACCATCCTTCCTCCCTTTCCAGTTCCCCTACTTCCCCTTCACCTTCTCTTCCCCTGCCACACCATTAGGCGATGATAAATTACCTTTGCATTGACCATCTGGGCTGGAATGTGAATGGTATCAAAGGAATAAAAACACAATCATTTTACGATCTCGCTGTGTGTTTCAGTGAATAGCGGGGCGGGTAAAAACTGTCTCAGTGATCAATGCCCGCCAGCTCCCCCTCGCCTCGGCCTCCACACCTCAACCATTGCCAGTATGAATATATATAATTGATATGTATGTTTTCCTTGTCTTTATTACTTCCCCAGTTCCCATTTTCTTTAAAGCACAAACTACCGCTTTGTTATACAATTCTGCTGAAGAACCACCGTGGGAGAGAGATAGAGGCTCTCTTTTCCTTCTTCTGCGCCCCCCCCATCCTCTATCGCTTTTTCTTCTTTCCCTCCCTTTTCAGATTTCAAAGCTTTACATAAAAACCTCAAACCTATCTACATATTTGTATATCCTCAAGTTTTATCTTGACTTCTCCAGTTAAACACCGACAGGTTTGAAAGAAAGGTTTACACCGTGCGAGTTTTCGTTTAGTGTTGCTATTCATTTTTTTGATAGCAACTTATATACTGACTGAGGCAGTCGCAAATAGTCACTTGTATGAAAGGTAATAAGGTATAGTTAATGGCACATGGGAGAGAACTATTGCATTATCCAGGTGTGAGAGGAAGGCTAGTAACAGCAGGAGGCTCTCTCTCCACCAGTGGCGGCGCAAGGAAGGTCTTCCAGGGCTTCAGCCTCCCTGAAATTCCTTTAGCTCCCAAAACTCTTCAAAATAAAATTAATAATAATAATAATAATAATAATAATAATAATAATAATAATAATAATAATAATAATAATAATAATAA
>NC_091297.1:51699505-51712005 GCF_038502225.1 Cherax quadricarinatus
ATATATATATATATATATATATATATATATATATATATATATATATATATATATATATATATATATATATATATATATATATAATAAAAATAAGTGAACTTATCATAGGAGAAAAGTGTTTGCAAGAGATGAGGAGACCGGAGAGTAAGACACTATCAGCAGGGAGCGGCAGCGAGCACCACGAGGCACCAGGAGGCATTTCTGCCAGACTCAGGTGATACTCACCTAATTGGGGCTGAGAGGGGTTGCAATAGGGCCAAGCCTCTGCATGGTGGAAACTAAAGGGTCATTCACTCCTGGAATTATCAGAACTAGAGTAAAAAGCATCTACCAGCATTTAAATAGCATTTACTAAGGTGTAGATGAGATAAGGCAGTGTGATTACTGTTAGCCAGTGTGATCCTCACTACGCTCACACACGTAACCACGAACACACACACACACACACACACACACACACACACACACACACACACACACACACACACACACGCACAAACACAAAATGAAAAGTCCCCAGACATCATAACAGTCACAGAAACGAAACTCACTGAGGCAATAACAGATGCAATCTTCCCACCAGGATATCAGATCCTGAGGAAAGATAGAAGAAGCAGAGGGGGAGGTGGGGTTGCACTGCTCGTAAAAAACAGATGGAAATTCGAGGAAATGGCTGGCATGGGCGAAATTGGAGAAAGAGAATACATAGTAGGTACACTTCATTCTGGGGAGCACAAGGTAGTCATTGCAGTGATGTATACTCTACCACAGAACTGCAGGAGGCCAAGAAAGGAATATGATGAGTGCAACAGAGCAATGGTGGACACACTGGCTGAGGTGGCAAGAAGAGCTCACTCGAGCTGAGCAAAGTTACTGGTTATGGGCGATTTCAACCACAGGGAGATTGACTGGGAAAGCCTGGAGCCACACGGGGGTCCAGAAACATGGAGAGCCAAGATGATGGATGTGCTACTGGAAAACCTCATGCATCAACATGTTAAGGACACTACCAGAGAGAGAGGGGAGGATGAACCAGCAAGAATGGACCTTGTGTTCACCCTGGGCAATTCAGACATTTAGGACATCATATATGAGAGGCCCCTAGGAGCTAGTTACCACATGGTTCTGTGCTTTGAATACATAGTAGAGTTACAAATGGAGAGGGTAACAGGAGTTGAAAAACCAGACTATAAAAGGGGGACTACATATGTTTGAGGAACTTCCTGCAGGAGGTTCAGTGGGACAGAGAACTGGTAGGAAAGTCAGAAAACAAAATGATGGAATATGTAACAACAAAATGCATGGAGGCAGAGGAAAGGTTTGTTCTCAAGGGCAGCAGAAATAATAGGAAGACCAGAACGAGCCCCTGGTTTACCTGATGGTGTAAGGAGGCAAAAACTAAGTGCACTATAGAATGGAAAAAGTGTCAGTGTAGCTACTGAATTCCCCTATATGTATACTGGTGTAGTATATTGTAGATCGTATTATCTATGTATATATTTAGGCTCCCTTTCAGTAGGCTCAGCTACTAGCATGTGTGATGTCACGTGATGCGCATGTGTGCGTGAAAATCCCTGTAACTCTTTCAGTTCCCGTTAGGCCTACCAATCAGCAACAGGCAGGCTGGGCCTCCCCCTTCACACTCTGTCAATATATGTGTTACCATCCAACAAGTGCGTTTAACTCCAACCATCACATCTCCACGAACCCTTCTCAACAAATGGTGCCAGCAGTGTAGGCGTGAAATTGTTAATTATGCCGATGTCTGGAGATAAATTCTCTCAGCCAATGAGGACATTGTGTGTGTGATGCATGGCGGCCTAGCTAAACAGCCTACTCCTCCGACCCAGAGTCCACCTGCCTCTCTGCACTACTTCTTGGTCAGTCTTTGGCTTAGTGTTTTATTTGCTTATTTGCATTACTTCTGAGGGGTTGACCCAGGTTTGGAAATTAAGCCAAGCCACCAAGCCAGTATGTTGGGCGGGGGGGGGAAGTCCATCCCTACACCATCCAGCCTGTCTTAAGTACCAGCCTTGCCTGCTAACTAGCTTTCCACCCCTGCTGTGCTCATCGTTACAAGTTCTCAAGCCAGTCTGTGTGACAGGTTAAGCCAGCCAGCCAACTAACCCAGGTGACTAACCCAGTACTCAAGCAAGCCACATGAGTTCCAGCCTTAACCATCGCTTTGTGCTTCCAGTTCAAGCTGTTCTGAGTGCTTTACCATCCCTGTGGTATCGTGGTATTTTGTGTTTTTTTTTAAGCCAGCCTGGCTTAGAATATTTTTGTGCCTAGTGCAAGTGTCCCCAGAGTGGCTTACGCCGCTTATCCCATCCCGGAGGCCCAGTCACCATGTGGTGTTCCACCACGCTGATCACTCACCCACCTTCCCTCCACCACTGTTTTTCACCCTTATATAACGGGTCCTAGCGCTTTATTTTACGGACCACATAGCGGGGTCAAGATGCGAGATTGTTCCTTCGTCCTCGTGTGCCAACATAAAAGCCTCCTGTGTGCATCTGTTGTTGATTTAAGCGCAAAAACTTCAAGAATTCGCCGAGTAGTGAAGTGCCGTGCCAGCCACGAGACCCCACCACTACCTTCCTCCACCACCATCACCCTCAATTCTTCACCAACGTCGCTACAGTGATAATATTTTTATAGAGACATTTGCGAGTGTTGAGACAATTTTTCAGTGATTTCTGAGTGACATTTCTTTTCAGTGACTTTTAGTGTTATTTAGTGACTCTTGATTAGACTGTGTTCATTACTTTCTGTTTGCAATATTAATTTTTTTTCTTCAGTGTTAATTTTCGTGCTTTATTTTTGTCTGTTGTGTTGTGTTCATTTATATATATACGTGAAGTAAGTACTTTTCAGTTTTTCCCTGTTGTGTGCAATATATAAGCAGTATAAACTTGTGTTTACACTTCATAAATTATCTTGTATTCATAGTATTGTGTTCCTTGCCTAGTAATTTATACAGTAAAGTAATTCAGTAACTGTTATCTTATATTCTGCATTACAACTCAGTGTTGTCTCAGTTATTTTTTTTTTTGCCCAGCATTTGTGTCCTTGCTGATTTTTTTTTATTCATTCATTTGCCTTTTTTTTCTCTGTGTTGAACATTCTTGTGTTAATTCTTTTCATTTATCCAGTGTCTAATTTGTCTTATCTCCACAAACAATAGTGCCATTATTTTGTATGAAGCAAGACAATTATTTTCCAATTTTTGTCACCCCAAGCCTCATTGCAAGAAAATTCTCATAGTATTGTGCATATATTGATGTGTTGTGTTCCTGCATTATTGTGAGTGTTAACCTTTCTCTGTTTTGTATTTTTTTCCTCTATTATTTTTCATAATTCATTCAACAAATTCACTCTAAGTACAATTTTTAACTTCTTTTTTTTAAAAGTGAATCATTCTTTTGCTTGTTCAATAAGTGTTGTTTAAGCTGCAATTAAGAGTTAAAATGTTCAATCAGTTCATTCCTTGATAATTTTTTTTATTGTTTTTTGTAAACTGCATTTTCTTGTGTGTGCAATTATTTTTATTATTGCAATATTGACTCATTTTGCAATGACTCTTGTGCAAGTATTATGCTGCCATTAATTTTTTCTTTCAGAAAATTTTTATGTAGTGTTGTGTTGTGCAGTAATTTTTGATTAGTAATTGTTATTTGCAATATTGCTACAGTTATTTCAGTGCAATATTCTGTGATTTCAGTTTCACATTCCTTGTTCTGTACATAATATTTTATTCTTTGTGTGTCACATTTTTTTTTATAGAATTGTTTTTCCAGTCCATTTTAATTTTGCACAAGATTTATTGATTCCATTTTATCATTTCTGATTGATTTACCATTTATTGTTGAATTTCTTTATTGAACTGAGAGTAAAGACAACTCACTCTGCCATTAATTCAATTTAAAGTAAATTCGAGTAAATTTGATTTAAGTAAAGTGCAATTTTTCTTGATTATAAAAGTGTTGCTTATCAGTTCAGTATTTTTTTTACGTGAGTTTTCCTTGCTCTACAGTGTGACTTATTTTTTCTTTACTTATGCAGAATAGTTAAGCATTTTTCTTCCCATTTAAGTTTACTGTGTTGTGTGTTCCCCAGTTATATTTTTTTGTGTTTCTTTAAACTTTTGTTTCACATTTTGCAAGCATGTCTCAAGTCTTCTCGAGCGATGCCTCAGCATATTCTGCTAGCCCAAGCCATAATTCGTCAGTCCAAAATTTGAATAATTCTTTATCAAATGATAGACACACTCAGACTTCGAGCCTTCACAATTTTAGTCGTGACCCTTATGATGCTATGCCGTTGTTCAATGGGAATCCAGACAGCCTGGAAGCATGGTTTACCGCTGTTCGTGCTAGAGCAAATGCCTCAGTAGATGACCCCCCATCTGAGAATTGTATCATTAGTATTGGAAAAGAGAGTTTAACTCGTTCACCAGCCGCCTCAAATGTCTTTAACTTGATCCAGATGAAGGACTTTCAGGGTCTCACCAAGTGGGAAGATTATGAGCAGTTAATACGTAACTATCTTTACCCAGTGAGAGTAACTGATTCCATTTGTGGTCCTTAAGGAATTAGTGTGCACAGTGCCGAGGCCAGAGGAATCATTAGATGCATTTGCTCTTCGTTTAAATAACCTAATGTCCTCAATCGTTAGGGCCGGTCAACATTCCAACTACCTTGCAGACGATGATAAATGAGCTCTTGAGGGGTTTGCCAAGTTAGCAGCATTTTGAGTTATTAAACAGTTAATGCCACCAACTTCCATGCATGTGTATTACTCCAGTCCTCTAACTGCCGCAATGGGACCGCTTGCAGCCCTCATCCATGTGTGTGACTTATGTCCTGAGGGAACCTTCCCCTATCGAAGGCCTACGTCAGCTGCTTCGTCTAATCCTGTACCTCCTCTTGTTTGTGCTACAACCAAAACTCCTGATCGAAATCACTCGCGACCGTCATCCAAAGCTAGTGTCTAGAGTCATCATTCCCGTAGTACTCGTGGTATGCACAGTACCCATAGCCAAAGAACCTGTTATAATTGTAGTTATCGTGGCCACATCGCGGTAAATTGTCCTGATAGTCACTCTAAGAGGCATCGTAATGCTGATGGGTACCAGTCCGATCTGCTTTACTGTACTTATCACAGAATTCATGGTCATGACACATCCAAGTGAAATGCTCTCTACAACCTTCAGTACTCTAGATCCTTCCATGGCCGTTCCAACCGCAGAGCCAGGAGAGGAAATAGAGGTCAGAGTTCTCAGACTAACCAGAACCATCCTCATTCTTCCATTTGTTGGGAAGGGTTCATGGAGATGTGATGGTTGGAGTTAAACACACTTGTTGGATGGTAACACTTATATTGCAGAGTATGAGAAGGGGGAGGCCCAGCCTGCCTGTTGCTGCTTGGTAGGTCTAACGGGAACTGAGAGAGTTACAGGGATTCTCACGCACACATATGCATCATGTGACATCACACATGCTAGTCGCTGAGCCTACTGAAAGGAAGCCTAAATATATACATGGATGTAACTTAGAACTAATGGATGGTATCGTAATGGATGTTAACATAATGCATTGTGAATTATAAGAACAAATGGTATGATAAAGGATGGAATTGATTGATCGATCTGTATTTATGCACTCTATGGATTCTGAGGAAGAATAAATATATATATTTACAAAGGTGAAAGTAATTAACAGTAAATGCAAATCTGGCATGCACAGATCATTACTGCTAATCTCAGAATTCGGAAGGAACATGAACACAAAAAAAAATTAAAAAAAAAAAACTGATCAGCTAATAACAAACACACAGTGGACAGCTTCATTCATCTTTAACATCTAATTTAAAACCAACTCTGCAAGGGTAAGATTTACATATACAGAATGGTTTTCGTCTTTGGGTGGATCGAATTCTTCTGCAATGCCTAACACATGCCTTGAATAAGGGAAATCTGAACAAATATCTACAAAAGATACTTGGGGGTTTCTCATCACTTGTCGTGTACGCAAAGAATAACGACATTCGGGTTGATTATCTGACTGAGTATTAGAGATAGAGTGTACAGAGTCAGGAGGATTGTCAACAACTGACACATTAGTTTGAGTAGAAATATCATCCTCGGCATCGCATACTAATTTCATATGACCTAAATGCGATTCCTTATACTGACCAGTACTAATTTCTCTAACCTTATACTTATTACCATTGATATGTTCAACTACTCGATAAGGACCAACAAACTTTTGATCGAGCTTAGGCATTGCTGATGTTTTGTTGAAATTAGTCAGCATTACCCTCGAACCAACATTAACTTTGGTTGGCTTAGCACGGCTATTAGTTACTCTAGTAAATTCTGCTGTTGATTTTTGAAGTGTTTCATGGATTCTTCTAAAAACATTTTGAGCTATGCTGGTACGAGTTGCTATGAAATCATCAGGGTTATAATTGGGTTTTGGTGTGGAATATAACAACTCATAAGGCAAACGCTTGTCTACACCGTACAATGCATAATATGGAGTGTCACCTATGGAAGCATTGTAAGCAGAATTTATAGCATATAGAACATCTGGTATAACTTCATCCCAAGTTTCACTATTGGGGTTGATAGTGGCTCTCAAAACATCAAGTACTTTCTTATTTGTTCGTTCTGCCAAACAATTACTCACAGGAGGATGGGGAACAATGGTTGACTTAGAGATCTTGTACAAGGTACACAAATTTTCAAGAATCTCGTTGCAGAATTCACCTCCATTATCTGTTACTAGGGACTTTGGAGTGGTATGCCTGCAGATAATGCGTTCTTTAAACGCTTTAGCTACTGTCTCAGCAGTCTTATCTGCAATAGGAACTAACTCATAATATCTGGTGAAATGGTCTACCATAACACACAGATGTTTGTTACCTTCGAGGGAACATTTAAAATTGGTTAACAAATCTAGCGCAACTCTTTCCCAAGGTTCGCTAGTAGTTGGATACACCTGGATTGGATTAGGACCATTGACATTTCCTTTATTCTGCATACAGGCACTACATTTCTCAACATACTCGGAAATGTCAGTTGCCATAGGTGGCCAAAAGTATTTCATTCTGGCTTGTTTCACAGAACCATTCATACCAGGGTGTGCAACACCTGGTGCGTCGTGAACTAGCTGTAGAGCTACATTCACTAGTGACTGTGGAATTACTAACTGGTATACTCTTCTGCTTGGAGTACCCAACTCGGCTATTCGATACAGTAATTCTTGGTTCATGACAAAGTCACTGATGGGTGCTGGTGGCTTCACAGTCAGAATAAGATCTTCCTGGAGCAGGAATCGAATCACACCAGACCACATGGGATCTGTTCTTTGAGCATTCTTTACATCCTCGGCAGTAAATGGAGGGTCTGCAGTTACTATACTAACATGTCGCGATAAAGCAAAGACACAGTCAAAGAACACAGTAAAATAAGGAGATTAATGGAAGAGCCAGGAACGAGCATGCACAGGTAAGGAGGGAGGCCCAGCTACAGAATGAAAATAACATAGCTTCGAAAGTCAAGTCTGACCCAAAACTGCTGTACAGCCACATCAGGAGGAAGACAACAGTCAAAGACCGGGTAATCAGGCTGAGGACAGAAGGTGGTGAACTCACAAGAAACGATCACGAGGTTCGTGATGAGCTCAACAGGAGATTTAAGGAAGTATTTACAGTAGAGACAGGAAGGGTTCTGGGAAGGCAGCACAGAGGGTTCCAATATTTCTATCCTTACCCATCCTTCTTCCTTACCCATCTTACCAAAGCTCTGGTCATAAGAAGAAGAAGAAGCACAGAGGGTAATATCAACAGTAAATATACAAACAAGTGTTGGATAACATACGAACAACCGAGGAGGAGGTGCAGAAGCTGCTAAGTGACCTTGATACCTCAAAGGCAATGGGACCAGACAACATCTCCTCGTGGGTCCTTAGAGAAGGAGCAGAGATACTGAGTGTGCCACTAACCACAATCTTCAATACATCCCTTGAAACTGGGCAACTACCTGAGGTACGAACGATGGCAAAGAAAGGAGACACAAACGAGGCACTAAACTACAAACCAGTGTCTCTGACGTGTATGCTTAGCCGGGTATGGAGGGACATAAATAGAATTAAGGGTAACAGAACTGGGCAGATCGCGCACCCTCATCCCTTACATAGGGCGAATGAGTTAGTCAGTGCTTGGGCTGCTACATCTAGCTATGACAGTCTTCCCAGTACCACACAGGCGAAATTAATGGACATATATGATGCAAGGGAGAGACTTGTTTGCTTTATGCTCAGCAAGGCAGATGACTGCAACATTCCTTTCACTAATTATGAACTTGATGCAGCACTAACAAAGGGCAGCTCCACGTCGCCTGGTGAGGATGGTATTACTTACAACATACTCAGATTGCTGTGTCGAGTACCAGGTAATCCATTACTTGAATTATATAACATGAGTTATGTTATTGGGGAGCTCCCTAAATCATGGACCAACAGCCTCATTATTCCCATTCCGAAGCCCAATCAACAAAACTCATTTCGCCCAATATCCCTTACTAGCTGCTTGTGTAAAACATTCGAAATGATGATTCTTAATCGTCTTATGCACAGAATTAAGCAATTCTTGTCTCCCCGGTTGCAAGGCTTCATGCATGGAAGGAGTGTGCATCATTGCATTACCACCTTTCTCACTCTGCACACTGACAGCTCATACACTACCTTCCTTGACCTTAAATCCGCTTTTGATGTAGCCAACCGACATGTAATCATTAGTGAACTTGCCAGAATGGATGTTGGAGGATGGCTTCTCTGCTGGATTAAAGGTTACCTGTCCAACAGAAAGTCGTCTGTGTTGTTCCAGGGACATAGAAGTGTAACTAAAGATTTTGAATTAGGAACCCCACAGGGAGGTGTGCTTAGTCCCACCCTTTTCAATATTCTGATTAATGCCCTACTTAATGCTATGCCTAGCCAACCCCATCATTATATGGTTAGTTTTGCTGATGATATAATGATTCACACCACCGGATTAATCCAACACCCAAAACATTCTTAATCATGTACTAGCCTCGTGTCAGGACCTGGGGTTAATAATCTCAGGGGATAAAACAAAGATACTCAACAGGCGTCCTCCTCGTCAGAGAGGCACAGTTCGTCAGATCCAGTTGCATGATGGGTCTCTTCTAGAATATGTAAGCAGATATAGGTATCTAGGCTTTGAGGTTCCACTACTTGGACCTGTCGTAACGAGACTTTGTCGCCAATACAAAGAAAGGCTGAGAGCACTTCGAGTTGTGGCAGGTTTTCATCCCAGGTATGGAGCTAATGTTAAAATTGTGAAAATGATGTATCTTGCTTATATTAGATCATTGGTTGATTATGCGGCGCCACTACTTGCACTCGTGTCTGACTGGAAGCTTGGAGGGCTAGAAAAACTGCAAAACGAAGCAATGAGGATCATCCTAGGATGCCCTCGTACTGCCAAAATTTTAAATATGCGGAAAGAACTTAATATTCCAAGCATTAGATATCGTGTTACTGAAAGAAATATCCTTATTGGGGTCAATATGCTTAGGTTAGCCCATTCAAACCCCTGCACAGAAGCCCTCCAAACTTTCCTCAGCACTGGTGAACATCCTTCCAGATGGATCAAAAAAACTGGAACCGACCTCCGCATGAACCAGCTACATGATCTATGTCAAGTTAGGCAACAGAGACACTTCCCTGCTCCATGGGATATTACCCCATTCCAAACAACCATTCCTTCATTTCCCCCCAAAACTCTTCTTAAATCACAACCAAAGCTTCGTCTTGAAGCCAAACATGATGCCTTAAGCTGTATTGATAACTTAGTCACACACAACGCACTTTCACAAATTATTTACATTGATGATTCTGTTCACCAGTCCACTGGTGCAGCTGGTAGTGATGCTGTTGTCATACAGAGTGATGGCTCTCATAAAGAAATTGGAGCACGCATCAATAACTGGGCCTCTACCCTTCAAACAGAACTGTTTGCCATCCTCCTTGCACTCAAATGCGTCCATGTATCTAAGGTTGACACTTTAATTGTAACTGATTCTCTGTCATCCATAAATGCTCTCAACTTATTAAGTATAAATTGTGGCATGCTTGTGTCAGAAGCCAGACATAGGTATGGTAAGATTGTGGACAGTGGAGTCAGAGTGCACATGCTGTGGATTCCATCTCACATTGGTCTTCAGATGCATGATAGAACTGATAAATTGGCTAAGCTGTATGCTTTCAAAGAGGGGGTAGATTACAATCTTGGGTTGTCAGGTAGTAGTTTGAGAACAATAATACGAAAAGAACTTCAATTGAACTTTATTGACTTAAGACTTAGGGAGATTGACACAAGTCAGTCCCTCTATCATCATTCCATCATGCAGGAGGAGCCACATGTCTAAGGTGCATCCAACAAAATAAGCAGACTCTTGGATGTCACTACTGCCCGGCTCCGGCTGGGTTACAAGTATCTATGGCAGGTTAAATCACCACCACCAGATGTAGACCAAACGAAATGTAAACTTGGCCAGATGGACTATTGTCACACCTTGCGTCATTATGTACTGGAGTGTGATCAAATTAATGAATTTAGAGACAACTCACTCAGAAATGTTCAAGAAAAGGCAAAGTATTTTATCCACAGTGGTATATTACAGACCATTCTGGAGAAATACCCTGACTTTGCTAGCTGTAAATAATGCATTACCATGTGTGTGTGTGTGTGTACTCACCTATTTGTACTCACCTATTTGTGGTTGCAGGGGTCGAGTCCTAGCTCCTGGCCCCGCCTCTTCACCGGTTGCTACTAGGCCCTCTCTCTCCCCGCTCCATGAGCTTTATCAAACCTCGTCTTAAAACTGTGTATGGTTCCTGCCTCCACTACGTCATTTTCTAGGCTATTCCACTGCCTTACAACTCTATGACTGAAGAAATACTTCCTACTATCTCTCTGACTCATTTGTGTCTTCAACTTCCAATTGTGGCCTCTTGTTTCTGTGTCCCCTCCCTGGAACATCCTGTCTTTGTCCACCTTGTCTATTCCATGCAGTATTTTATATGTCGTTATCATGTCTCCCCTGACCCTCCTGTCCTCCAGTGTCGTCAGGCCGATTTCCCTTAATCTTTCTTCATAGGACATTCCCCTTAGCTCTGGAACTAACCTTGTCGCAAACCTTTGTACTTTCTCTAATTTCTTGACGTGCTTTATCAAGTGCGGGTTCCAAACAGGTGCTGCATACTCCAGTATGGGCCTGACATACACGGTGTACAGTGTCTTGAATGATTCCTTACTAAGGTATCGGAATGCTGTTCTCAGGTTTGCCAGGCGCCCATATGCTGCAGCAGTTATCTGATTGATGTGTGCTTCCGGAGACATGCTCGGTGTTATACTCACCCCAAGATCTTTCTCCTTGAGTGAGGTTTGCAGTCTTTGGCCACCTAGCCTATACTCTGTCTGTGGTCTTCTGTGCCCTTCCCCTATCTTCATGACTTTGCATTTGGCAGGATTAAATTCGAGAAGCCATTTGCTGGACCAGGTGTCCAGTCTGTCCAGGTCTCTTTGAAGTCCTGCCTGGTCCTCATCAGATTTAATTCTCCTCATTAACTTCACATCATCTGCAAACAGGGACACTTCTGAGTCTAACCCTTCCGTCATGTCGTTCACATATTCACATATGTGTGTGTGTGTGTGTGTGTGTGTGTGTGTGTGTGTGTGTGTGTGTGTGTGTGTGTGTGTGTGTGTGTGTGTGTGTGTGTGTGTGTGTGTGTGTGTGTGTGTGTATGGGTGTGCGTGCTTGTGTGTATGCATATATTAGTACGCTCATGTGCATGTGTCTGTTCGTGCGCCCTCGTGTGTGTATGTGTGCGCGCGCGCGCTCGTGTGGGTGTATGACCCACTTAATATTTGTATTTATAACTCATTACAATTGTGACCAGGTGTGGACGTATCAGTGGTTCATTTGTTCATGACTGTAACCATGTATAGGAGTGAGGCTGATTCATTACCTTTGCAACTTGCCATGATTGTGACCAGATCTACCTGGAGTTCATTACCTTTGTAACTAGTTCAGCTATCATAACTTTGGGGTCCAGTCCCTGGACCCATTATATACCTTTGTAATCTTTTGACTACCGCCCACAGGATGGGTATGGGGTGCATAATAAAGATATTAAACTGAAAACTGACGCGTATTGTATGCAAAGTCATGGAGAAGATCATCAGGAGGAGAGTGGTGGAGCACCTGGAACGGAACAAGATTATAAACGACAACTAGCATGGATTCATGGAAGGCAAATCCTGTGTCACAAACCTTCTGGATTTTTATGACAAAATAACAGAAGTCGCAAGAGAGAGGGGTGGGTTGATTGCATTTTCCTGGACTGCAGGAAGGCCTTCGACACAGTTCCTCACAAGAGATTAGTGCAGAAGCTGGAGGATCAGCC
>NC_091297.1:51722005-51814505 GCF_038502225.1 Cherax quadricarinatus
TCTGTGACGTCAGATTGAGTTTGGCTTCACCTCACGGCTCTCTCAACATCTGTGACGTCACAGTGAGTCTGGCATCACCTGGAGGCTCTCTCAACATCTGTGACGTCACAGCGCGTCTGGCTTCACCTCACGGATCTCTCAACATCTGTGACGTAAGAGTGAGTGGCTTCACCTCAAGGCTCTCTCAACATCTGTGACGTCACAGTGAGTCTTGCTTCACCTCACGGCTCTCTCAACATCTGTGACGTCACAGTGAGTCTGACATCGCCTGGCGGCTCTCTCAACATCTGTGACGTCACAGTGAGTCTGGCTTCACGTCACGGCTCTCTCAACATCTGTGACGTCACAGTGAGTCTGGCTTCACCTAGTGGCTCTCTCAACATCTGTGACGTCACAGTGAGTCTGGCTTCACCTAGTGGCTCTCTCAACATCTGTGACGTCACAGTGAGTCTGGCTTCATCTGGTGGCTCTCTCAACATCTGTGACGTAACAGTGAGTCTGGCTTCACCTGACGGCTCTCTTAACATCTGTGACGTCACAGAGAGTCTGGCTTCACCTCACGGCTCTCTCAACATCTGTGACGTCACAGCGAGTCTGGCTTCACTTCACGGCTCTCTCAACATCTGTGACGTCTCAGTGAGTCTGGCTTCACCTCACGGCTCTCTCAACATCTGAGACGTCACAGTGAGTCTGGCATCACCTCACGGCTCTCTCAACATCTGTGACGTCTCAGTGAGTCTGGCTTCACCTCACAGCTCTCTCAACATCTATGACGTCACAGTGAGTCTGGTTTGACCTCACTGCTCTCTCAACATCTGAGACGTCACAGGGAGTCTGGCTTCACCTTACGGCTCTCTCAACATCTGTGACGTCACAGTGAGTCTGGCTTCACCTCGCGGCTCTCTTAACATATGTGACATCACAGTGAGTCTGGCTTCACCTCACGGCTCTCTCAACATCTGTGACGTCACAGTGAGTCTGGCTTCACCTGGCAGTTCTCAACATCTATGACGTCACAGTAAGTCTGGGTTCACGTCAAGGCTGTCTCATCATCTGTGACGTCACAGTGAGTCTATCTTCACCTGGTGGCTGTTTCAACATCTGTGACGTTACAGTGAGTCTGGCTTCACCTCACGGCTCTCTCAACATCTGTGACGTCACAGGGAGTCTGGCTTCACCTCGCGGCTCTCTCAACATCTGTGACGTAAGAGTGAGTCTGGCTTCACCTGACGGCTCTCTTAACATCTGTGACGTCACAGTGAGTCTGGCTTCACCTCACGGCTCTCTCAACTTCTGTGACGTCTCAGTGAGTCTGGCTTCACCTCACTGCTCTCTCAACATCTGTGACGTCACAGTGAGTCTGGTTTGACCTCACTGCTCTCTCAACATCTGAGACGTCACAGTGAATCTGGCTTCACCTGGCGGCTGTTTCAACATCTGTGACGTTATAGTGAGTCTGGCTTCACCTCGCGGCTCTCTCAACATCTGTGACGTCACTGTGAGTCTGGCTTCACCTCGCGGCTTTCTCAAATCTGTGACGTCTCAGTGAGTCTGTCTTCACCTCACGGCTCTCTCAGCAACTGTGAAGTCACAGTGAGTCTGGCTTCACCTGGTGGCTCTCTCAGCATCTGTGAAGTCATAGTGAGTCTCGCTTCAACTCGCGGCTCTCTCAACATCTGTGACGTCAGAGTGAGTATGGTTTCACCACAGGGTTCTCTCAACATCTGTGACTTCACAGTGACTCGGGGTTCACCTGGTGGCTCTCTCAACATCTGTGACGTAGCAGTGAGTCTGGCTTCACCTCACGGCTATCTCAACGTCCGTGAGGTCACAGTGAGTCTGGCTTCACCTCACTGCTCTCTCAACATCTGTGACGTCACAGGAAGTCTGGCTTCACCTGGCGGCTCTGTGAACATCTGTGATATAAGAGTGAGTCTGGCTTCACGTCACGGCTCTCTCAACATCTGTGACGTCACAGTGAGTCTGGCTTCACCTCACGGCTCTCTCAACATCTGTGACGTCACAGTGATTCTCGGCTCTCTCAACATCTGTGACGTCACAGTGAGTCTGGCTTCACCTCACGGCTCTCTCAACATCTGTGACGTCACAGTGAGTCGGGCTTCATCTGGTGGCTCTCTAAACATTTGTGACGTCACAGTGAGTCTGGCTTCACCTCACGGCTCTCTCAACATCTGTGACGTCGCAGTGAGTCTGGCTTCACCTCACGGCTCTCTCAACATCTGTGACGTCACAGTGAGTCTGGCTTCACCTCACGGCTCTCTCAACATCTGTGACGTCACAGTGAGTCTGGCTTCACCTCACCGCTCTCTCAACATCTGTGACGTCACAGTGAGTCTCGCTTCACCTCACGGCTCTCTCAACATCTGTGACGTCACAGTCAGTCTGGCTTCACCTCACGGCTCTATCAACATCTGTGACGTCAGAGTGAGTCTGGTTTCACCTCGCGGCTCTCTCAACATCTGTGACGTCACAGTGAGTCTGGCTTCACTTCACGGCTCTCTCAACATCTGTGTCGTCAGATTGAGTTTGGCTTCACCTCACGGCTCTCTCAACATCTGTGACGTCACAGTGAGTCTGGCTTCACCTCACGGCTCTCTCAACATCTGTGACGTCACAGTGAGTCTGGCTTCACCTCACGGCTCTCTCAACATCTGTGACGTCACAGTGAGTCTGGGTTCAACTCACGGCTCTCTCAACATCTGTGACGTCACAGTGAGTCTGGCTTCACCTCACGGCTCTCTCAACATCTGTGACGTCACAGTGAGTCTGGCTTCACCTCACGGCTCTCTCAACATCTGTGACGTCACAGTGAGTCGGGCTTCACCTCACGGCTCTCTTAACATCTGTGACGTCACAGTGAGTCTGACTTCACCTCAAGGCTCTCTCAACATCTGTGACGTCACAGTGAGTCTGGTTTCACCTCACGGCTCTCTCAACATCTGTGACGTAAGAGTGAGTGGCTTCACCTCACGGCTCTCTCAACATCTGTGACGTCACAGTGAGTCTGTCTTCACCTCACGGCTCTCTCAACATTTGTGACGTCACAGTGAGTCTGGCTTCACCTCTCGGCTCTCTCAACATCTGTGACGTCACAGTGAGTCTGGCTTCACCTCACGGCTCTCTCAACATGTGTGACGTCACAGTGAGTCTGGCTTCACCTCACGGCTCTCTCAACATCTGTGACGTCACAGTGAGTCTGGCTTCACCTCACGGCTCTCTCAACATCTGTGACGTCACAGTGAGTCTGGCTTCACCTCACGGCTCTCTCAACATCTGTGACGTCACAGTGAGTCTGGCTTCACCTCACGGCTCTCTCAACATCTGTGACGTCACAGTGAGTCTGGCTTCACCTCACGGCTCTCTCAACATCTGTGACGTCACAGTGAGTTTGGCTTTACCTCACTGCTCTCTCAACATCTGTGACGTTACAGTGAGTCTGGGTTCAACTCACGGCTCTCTCAACATCAGTGACGTCACAGTGAGTCTGGCTTCACCTCACGGCTCTCTCAACATCTGTGACGTCACAGTGAGTCTGGCTTTACCTCACGGCTCTCTCAACATCTGTGACGTCACAGTGAGTCTGGCTTCAAATCACGGCTCTCTCAACATCTGTGACGTCACAGTGAGTCTGGCTTCAACTCACGGCTCTCTCAACATCTGTGACGTCACTGTGAGTCTGGCTTCACCTCACGGCTCTCTCAACATCTGTGACGTCACAGTGAGTCTGGCTTCACCTGGCGGCTCTCTCAACATCTGTGACGTCACAGTGAGTCTGGCTTCACCTCACGGCTCTCTCAACATCTGTGACGTCACAGTGAGTCTGGCTTCACCTCACGGCTCTCTCAACATCTGTGACGTCACAGTGAGTCTGGCTTCAAATCACGGCTCTCTCAACATCTGTGACGTCACAGTGAGTCTGGCTTCACCTCACGGCTCTCTCAACATCTGTGACGTGAAAGTGAGTCGGGGTTCACCTCAGTGAGTCTGGCTTCTCTCAATATCTGTGACGTCACAGTGAGTGTGGCTTCACCTCACGACTTTCTCAACATCTGTGACGTCACAGTGAGTCTGGCTTCAAATCTCGGCTCTCTCAACGTCTGTGACGTCACAGTGAGTCTGGCTTCACCTCACGGCTCTCTCAACATCTATGACGTCACAGTGAGTCTGGCTTCACCTGGTGGCTCTCTCAACATCTGTGACGTCACAGTGAGTCTGGCTTCCACTCTCGGCTCTCACAACGTCTGTGACGTCACAGTGAGTCTGGCTTCACCTCACCGCTCTCTCAACATCTGTGACGTCACAGTGAGTCTGGCTTCACCTCACGGCTCTCTCAACATCTGTGACGTCACAGTGAGTCTGGCTTCACCTGGCGGCTCTCTCAACATCTGTGACGTCACAGTGAGTCTGGCTTCACCTGGCGGCTCTCTCAACATCTGTGACGTCACAGAGAGTCTGGCTTCGCCTGGCGGCTCACTCAACATCTGTAACGTCACAGTGAGTCTGTTTTCACCTCGCTGCTCTCTCTACATCAGTGACGTCACAGTGAGTCTGGCTTCACCTGGCGGCTTTCAACATCTGTGACGTCATAGTGAGTCTGGGCTCTCTCAACATCTGTGACGTCACAGGGAGTCTGGCTTCACCTCACGGCTCTCTCAACATCTGCGACGTCACAGTGAGTCTGGCTTCACCTCACGGCTCTCTCAACATCTGTGACGTCACAGTGAGTCTGGCTTCACCTCACGGCTCTCTCAACATCTGTGACGTCACAGTGAGTCTGGCTTCACCTGGCGGCTCTCTCAACATCTGTGACGTCACAGTGAGTCTGGCTTCACCTCACGGCTCTCTCAACATCTGTGACGTCACAGTGAGTCTGGCTTCACCTCACGGCTCTCTCAACATCTGTGACGTCACAGTGAGTCTGGCTTCACCTCACGGCTCTCTCAACATCTGTGACGTCAGAGTGAGTCTGGCTTCACCTCACGGCTCTCTCAACATCTGTGACGTCACAGTGAGTCTGGCTTCACCTCACGGCTCTCTCAACATCTGTGACGTCACAGTGAGTTTTACTTCACCTCACGGCTCTCTCAACATCCGTGACGTCACAGTGAGTCTGGCTTCACTTCACGTCTCTCTCAACATCTGTTACTTCACAGGGAGTCTGGCTTCACTTCGCGGCTCTCTCAACATCTGTGACGTCACAGTGAGTCTGGCTTCACCTCACGGGTCTCTCAACATCTGTGACGTCACAGTGAGTCTGGCTTCACCTCGCGGCTCTCTCAACATCTGTGACGTCATAGTGAGTCTGGCTTCACCTCGCGGCTTTCTCAACATCTGTGACGTCACAGTGAGTCTGGCTTCACCTCACGGCTCTCTCAACATCTGCGACATCACAGTGAGTCTGGCTTCACCTCACGGCTCTCTCAACATCTGCGACGTCACAGTGAGTCTGGCTTCACCTCTCGGCTCTCTCAACATCTGTGACGTCACAGTGAGTCTGGCTTCACCTCACGGCTCTCTCAACATCTGTGACGTCACTGTGAGTCTGGCTTCACCTCACGGCTCTCTCAACATCTGTGACGTCTCAGTGAGTCTGGCTTCACCTGGCGGCTCTCTCAACATCTGTGACGTCACAGTGAGTCTGGCTTCACCTCACAGCTCTCTCAACATCTGTGACGTAACAGAGAGTCTGGCTTCACCTGGCGGCTTTTTCAACATCTGTGACGTCACAGTGAGTCTGGCTTCACCTCACGGCTCTCTCAACATCTGTGACGTCACAGTGAGTCTGGCTTCACCTCACGGCTCTCTCAACATCTGTGACGTCTCAGTGAGTCTGGCTTCACCTGGCGGCTCTCTCACCGTCTGTGACGTCACACGGAGTCTGGCTTCACCTCACGGCTCTCTCAACATCTGTGACGTCACAATGAGTCTGGCTTCTCCTCACGGCTCTCTCAACATCTGTGACGTCACAGTGAGTCTGGCTTCACCTCACGGCTCTCTCAACATCTGTGACGCCACAGTGAGTCTGGCTTCACCTCACGGCTCTCTCAACGTCTGTGATGTCACGGTGAGTCTGGCTTCACCTCATCTGGCTCTCTCAACATCTGTGACGTCACAGTGAGTCTGGCTTCACCTCACGGCTCTCTCAACATCTCGTCAAGTGATCTGTGACGTCAACATCAGTGAGTCTGGCTTCACCTCACTGCTCTCTCAACATCTGTGACGTCTCAGTGAGTCTGGCTTCGCCTCACTGCTCTCTCAACATCTGTGACGTCACAGTGAGTCTGGCTTCACCTCTAGGCTCCTTCAACATCTGTGACGTCAAAGTGAGTCTGGGTTCACCTCACGGCTCTCTCAACATCTGTGACGCCATAGTGAGTTTGGCTTCACCTCACGGCTCTCTCAACATCTGTGACGTCACAGTGAGTCTGGCTTCACCTGGCTGATGTCTCAACATCTGTGACGTCACAGTGCGTCTGGTTTCACCTCTAGGCTCTCTCAACATCTGTGACGTCACAGCGAGTCTGGCTTGACCTCACGGGTCTCTCAGCATCTGTGACGTCACAGTGAGCTTCACCTCACAGCTCTCTCAACATCTGTAACGTCACAGTGAGTCTGGCTTCACCTCACGGCTCTCTCAACATCTGTGACGTCACAGTGAGTCTGGCTTCACCTCACGGCTCTCTCAACATCTGTGACGTCACAGTGAGTCGGGCTTCACCTCACGGCTCTCTTAACATCTGTGACGTTACAGGGAGTCTGGCTTCACCTCACGGCTCTCTCAACATCTGTGACGTCACAGTGAGTCTGGCTTCACCTCGCGGCTCTCTCAACATCTGTGACATCACAGTGAGTCTGGCTTCACCTCACGGTTCTCTCAACATCTGTGACGTCACAGTGAATCTGGCTTCACCTCACGGCTCTCTCAACCTCTGTGACGTCACAGTGAGTCTGGCTTCACCTCACAGCTCTCTCAACATCTGTGACGTCAGAGTGAGTTTGGCTTCACCTCACGGCTCTCTCAACATCTGTGACGTAACAGTGAGTCTGGTTTCACCTCACGGCTCTCTCAACATCTGTGACGTCACAGTGAGTCTGGCTTCACCTGGTGGCTCTCTCAACATCTGTGACGTCGCAGTGAGTCTGGCTTCACCTCACGGCTGTCTCAACGTCTGTTAGCTCACAGGGAGTCTGGCTACACTTCGCGGCTCTCTCAACATCTGTGACGTAAAAGTGAGTCTGGCTTCACTTAACCGCTCTCTCAACTTCTGTGACGTCACAGTGAGTCTGGCTTCACCTCACGGCTCTCTCAACCTCTGTGACGTCACAGTGAGTCTAACTTCACCTCACGGGTCTCTCAACATCTGTGACGTCACAGTGAGTCTGGCTTCACTTCACTGCTCTCTCAACATCTGAGACGTCACAGTGAGTCTGGCATCACCTGGCGGCTCTCTCAACATCTGTGACGTCACAGTGAGTTTGGCATCACCTCACGGCTCTCTCAACATCTGTGACGTCTCAGTGAGTTTGGCTTCACTTGGCGGCTCTCTCAACATCTGTGACGTCACAGTGAGTCTGGCTACACCTCACGGCTCTCTCAACATCTGTGACGTCACAATGAGTCTGGCTTCAGTTGGCGGCTATTTCAAATTCTCTGACGTCAAAGTGAGTCTGGCTTCACCTTATGGCTCTCTCAACATCTGTGACGTCACAGTTAGTCTGGCTTCACATCGCGGCTCTCTCAACATCTGTGACATCACAGTGAGCCTGGCTTCACCTCACGGCTCTCTCAACATCTGTGACGTTACAGTGAATCTGGCTTCACCTGGCGGCTCTCAACATATGTGACCTCACAGTGAGTCTTGCTTCACATCACGGCTCTCTCAACATCTGTGACGTCACAGTGAGTCTGGCTTCACCTGGCGGCTCTCTCAACATCTGTGACGTCACAGTGAGTCTGGCTTCACCTGGCGGCTCTCTCAACATCTGTGACGTCACAGTGAGTCTGGCTTCACCTCGCGGCTCTCTCAACATCTGTGACGTCACAGTGAGTCTGGCTTCACCTCGCGGCTCTCTCAACATCTGTGACGTCACAGTGAGTCTGGCTTCACCTCCCGGCTCTCTCAACATCTGTGACGTCACAGTGAGTCTGGCTTCACCTGGCGGCTCTCTCAACATCTGTGACGTCACAGTGAGTCTGGCTTCACCTGGCGGCTCTCTCAACATCTGTGACGTCACAGTGAGTCTGGCTTCACCTCGCGGCTCTCTCAACATCTGTGACGTCATAGTGAGTCTGGCTTCACCTCGCGGCTTTCTCAAGTCTGTGACGTCACAGTGATTCTGTGTTCACCTCACGGCTCTCTCAACATCTGTGACGTCATAGTGAGTCTGGCTTCACCTGGTGGCTCTCTCAACGTCTGTGATGTCACGGTGAGTCTGGTTTCACCTCACGACTCTCTCAACATCTGTGACGACACGTTGAGTCTGGCTTCACCTCACTGCTCTCTCAACATCTGTGACGTCACAGTGAGTCTGGCTTCTCCTCACGGCTCTCTCAACATCTGTGACGTCACAGTGAGTCTGGCTTCACCTCACGGCTCTCTCAACATCTGTGACGTCACAGTGAGTCTGGCTTCACCTCACGGCTCTCTCAACATCTGTGACGTCACAGTGAGTCTGGCTTCACCTCACGGCTCTCTCAACATCTGTGACGTCACAGTGAGTCTGGCTTCACCTGGCGGCTCTCTCAACATCTGTGACGTCACAGTGAGTCTGGCTTCACCTCACGGCTCTCTCAACATCTGTGACGTCACAGTGAGTCTGGCTTCACCTCACGGCTCTCTCAACATCTGTGACGTCACAGTGAGTCTGGTTTCACCTAACGGCTCTCTCAACATCTGTGACGTCACAGTGAGTCTGGCTTCTCCTCACGGCTCTCTCAACATCTGTGACGTCACAGTGAGTCTGGCTTCACCTCACGGCTCTCTCAACATCTGTGACGCCACAGTGAGTCTGGCTTCAACTGGCGGCTATTGCCACATCTGTGACGTCACAGTGAGTCTAGCTTCACCAGGCGGCTCGCTCAACATCTGCGACGTCACAGTGAGTCTGGCTTCACTTCACGGCTTTCTCAACATCTGAGACGTCACAGTGAGTCTGGCATCACCTGGCGGCTCTCTCAACATCTGTGACGTCACAGTGAGTCTGGCTTCACTTCACGGCTCTCTCAACATCTGAGACGTCACAGTGAGTCTGGCATCACCTGGCGGCTCTCTCAACATCTGTGACGTCACAGTGAGTCTGTCTTCACCTCACGGCTCTCTCAACATCTGTGCCGTCACAGTGAGTCTGGCTTCATCTCACGGCTCTCTCAACATCTGTGACGTCAGAGTGAGTTTGGCTTCACCTCACGGCTCTCTCAACATCTGTGACGTCACAGTTAGTCTGGCTTCACCTCACGGCTCTCTCTACGTCTGTGACGTCAGAGTAAGTCTGGCTTCACCTCACTGCTCTCTCAACATCTGTGACGTCACAGTGAGTCTGGCTTCACCTGGCGGCTCTTTCAACATCTGTGACGTCACTGTGAGTCTGGGTTCAACTGACGGCTCTCTCAACATCTGTGACGTCACAGTTAGTCTGGCTTCACCTCACGGCTCTCTCAACATCTGTGACGTCAGAGTAAGTCTGGCTTCACCTCACGGCTCTCTCAATATCTGTGACGTCACAGTGAGTGTGGCTTCACCTCACGGCTCTCTCAACATGTGTGACATCACAGTGAGTCTGGCTTCACCTCGCGGCTCTCTCAACTTCTGTGACCTCACAATGAATCTGGCTTCACCTCGCGGCTCTCTCAACATCTGTGACGTCAGACAAAATTTTACAGTGTTGATGATGGTTTTGGAGAGATCAATGTGTGCAAGAGGCAGCTGGCCGGAGTGTTGCAGAAAGTGAGTCACCAATCAGCAGGCAGCAGTGGCCCATTGGGCGGGGCGTGAAGGTGTGCAACAGTGACCTTCCTGGATCACCTCAACCTCAGCTATCATCACTTCTGCTTTCTCCTATTTATGTTTCCTTATATCAAGTAATAAATTTTGATTTATTTTGCTGTAAAATATAAATATTAAATACATTCTGAAATGAATCTAATAAGCAGTAAAGTAGTTTAACTGTAAATATCTCGAGAAAATACTTATGATTCCTGCCATAGGTCTGCCGACTCTAAGGCTACAACCAGCACTCCGAGTGTTGCCAAGATAGTGCTTCTCACCTTCTGTGACGCTGCTTCTTAACTACCACGACTCTTCTCCTCGACTACTACTACTCTGATCCTCAACTACTACGACTCTGCTCCTCGACTACTACGACTCTCTTCCTCAACTTCTACGGTTCTGATCCTTGACTACTACGACTCTGATCCTCAACTACTACGGCTCTGATCCTTGACTACTACGACTCTGATCTTCAACTACTAGGACTTTGATCGTCAACTACTAGGACTCTGATCCTCAACTACTAGGACTGATCCCCATCTACTACGACTCTGATCCTCAACTAGTACGACTCTCACACGTACTACAACGCTGTGATGAGTGGTTTGTGATGAATGGTTTTGAAAACCGTCAAGTTGAAGAATTGAGACACGTATGCAACATTTGGGAATCTTTACTGAAGAAATGTTTCGCCACACAGTGGCTTCATCAGTCCAGTACAAAGTAGAAATGGGTAAGGAGAGGAGGAGATTGAGGTAATCAGTCCCTCAGCCTGGAATCAGGCTGAGGGACTGAATAGTCCCCAATGACGCATTGACTTTCATGGATTATCCTGGGTGGCTAACCCTTCTGGTTAAAAATACTAACAAAACTTATCTTATCTTACTACAAGAAGGTCCCCGCCATTGGGCTTCCCACGCCAAGGTTTAAAGGACACTGAAAGGCAGTATTAAGACTGCACGTCCGTTGTACCTTACTAGGACGCTCCTTCGGGAGACAGAGACGGGTCACTATTCTAAGAACTGTACTGGGAATATGCTCCGGGCGAATATACAGAGGAACGGAACTCTATCTCAGCTTAATCTAATATAGGCTACTATTATTTATCCTTCCGCTTAACGATCTTCCGTTTATCTTGCCTTAACTCAACTTTCATGTTTCCTGAAACTAAAGTTATTTAATATACAACAAGGTGTCTGTTCACCACGTTTTGGTTAATCACGGTGTCCCGTGGCCTGGTGGCAAAAGTTCTCGCTTCGCACGGTGAGTGTCCGGGTTCGATTCCCGGCGAAAGGGTGGAAACATAGGACGTGTTTCCTTACACTGGTTGTCTATGTTCACCCATCAGTAAATTGGGTACCTGGGTGTTAGTGGACTGGTGTGGGTCGCATCCTGGGACACTAACCTAATTTGCCCGAAATGTTCAGCATAACAAGCAGCTTTCTACATAGTAGTATGTCATTGATGTCAGCTAGGACTGTATACCTTGTACATGTACTTGTAGTAAATAAAGATAGTATATTACATCGTCAGTTTAAGTAAATCTCTGCTGGAGTTCAGTATCGTTGTTGGAACTTGGCTGGTTAATATCGTAGTGTTTCACAATACATGAGATGTAATGTTTGGCATGTCTACCGTCGTATCGTCTCTTACACTGCACTCAACGGTTGTCTGGCTGTTTCTCTATATATAACAGTAAGAGATCATTGTGACAGCGGCCAAAATATTTAGGCGTGTCTAACAGTCGAAGCCTATCTAAGAATAGTCTGTAGCGACTAATGAAGATGTAGCTAAAATAAGGAGGTAGTGATGGAGGGTGGAACCAGTGCTGGTAACTATGATGAACTTAGTGGTGACTGGAAATGTAAAATGTTGACATTGAACATTCAGAAACATTTTGCTTTGTAAGATATTAAATGCAATATTTTGAATAATAAACATATAATTATGAGTAAAATGTTACGAATAAAAAGGAAGTTTTGATGTGACTGATGTAATGAGGACGTAAACGAGTGCTCAGGCTGCGTACTACAACGAACTAACGAACAAGTGCAGGTAAGATCCCAGTGGGATGAGCGGGGAAGATGGGACACACGAAGAATAGTGCTGAAGAGGAGTGTTCTTAGTCATAGAAAAAGAGCCAGAGCTTAACCCAGCAGCTAAGGCGATCGTGGGACAGACTTGAGAACAGGAATAGCAGGCTCAGTTGCATTGTTATTGTAGCAGTAGGCTAGTCGCAGGACGAGGCAGCCAGGGAAGAGCATCAAATCTCTTGAAGTTACTTCAAGAGAGGTGGTAAAGATTTGTCTTCTTTCCAAAGGTGAAACGAAGAGGCTTGAGGAATTCCAGAGCTTGGGTGAGAGTGATGTGGTGAGGTTGTTCGCAAGAGAACTTGACAGTACCTGCGCTGAGGGTTTTGTAGAGTTCAGTGCAGGTCATGGTGTCGACATTTGATGGTGCAGTGTAAAATGTAAGATTGTCCCAAGTTGGTGTAGTAAAGTTGTCGATATCTTCTTCTTCAGACATACATTGATTTGATGAGTTTGTCTTGGTACTAGCAGGTGAATGAGGGTCGGCAGCATCAGTGGAGAGGTGTACTGGTGGTGTAGCATCAGGTTTGGGAGCAGTGCTCCAGGCAGCCAGAACGGTGGTACCGGAGGTTGTGACATCTGCTTGGGGAAGAGACAGGTCGGCTGGAGAATTTTGATGATGTCAGCTGATGGTCGAGAGTCAGGAAATGTAAAGGGTGGCATATTGTTGAGACGAAAGAGATCATTTATGGAGGCGTTGAAGGTGCCAGGGTTGGCTGCATTGGCTAGATGAGCGTACAACATACAATACAACACCTTTGAAGGAGCCGCTTCAAGAAGTGGAGATAGAGAAGTACTGGGCGGAGATGGTGGTTGCGTTGCTTGTAAGATTTTCTTGATATCCATCTGCAGTTCGGTGATGGCGGCGAATGTTGGTGATTTCTGGTTGTTCTTCTCTTCTTTTATCTTCTGGTAGAGTACTTCTTTTCGTAGAGAACATTTTGCTGCAAGGGTATGATGAGTACCCTTGCAGTTGAGGCAGGTAGGAGTGGTAATGGTGGTGGAAAATTCTGTGGAGTTACGGCCGTCCTTTCCACAGTTGGTGCAGTACTTCTTCCCCTTCAGGGGACACGATGAGTAAGCACCGTGAAAGAGTCGTGGGTACTACAACTAGTAACTTGCTCCCTGACCACCACCACGCTAAGCCCCGCCTGCTAAACTACCAGTGATCTGTGATTGGTGAGTTATTGTTGCAACATTGGCCGGGTGAAGGTGTATGAGTAGTGAGACTTGTGCAATACATAAACCAGTTGCCTCTTGCACACATCGATCACTGAGAAAACGCCGAAAAAACTGCCGAGATTTGTCTGACGTCACAAAGACCCGATGTTCAGTGGTCCTGCTCTCTCCCTCTGTCTGATTATTGCTTACTGAAACATGCACATTAATAAACAATGTTCATAGAGACATGAGAACGAACTTTCAGAAGCAACTAAGACATATTAACAACAACGTAGAAAGTAATATATAGAAAAAATCCATTCTTGAAGTTCTTGTTCTTAATTAAATGAATACTCAGCTGAAGACATAATACACTAGTAAAAAGATTTTTGGTTTCCATGCTCAACAGTTTTGTGGAAAATACTGTATATTTTCCAAAAATGCAGTGTATTTTGTATGGAAATTGATGGAATATATTGTAGGTAATAAAAAATAATTTGTAAATAAATAAAGAACCAGCGAAATGGGTGAGCGTCGCTGGGGAAGGACTGCCATTGTTTTGAATTGACAGAGACAAACATTAATGAAAATCGGAAGAATTTCCATCGCTCTAGAGGTTATATTGGGCTTAAAACCTCTCAAACAGGAGCCGAAATTGTTGGAATTGCAGTCCTGCAGAATGTGAGAATTAGGCGACTGGAAAGGACTCTGTAATTAGATGGAAACAGGATATTACCACAGCTGAGTCATGTCTATTTATGTTGGGATTCTGGCCAGTATTTTCATCATATTTAGGCAGGGGTTTGTGTATGATACACCAAGTAATCTCCAGACAAATTGGTGAGTCTTATTATTATAAATTCTCCTTCAATGTATACGTATTCATTTTTTAAATTTAATGTACAGTCCACATATTTATATTAATGTTTTACCAGAATTCCTGGTGATGTATATTTCATTTGAAATTAATATAGGTCCAGAGTGACTTGTGGAGAGATAGATTGTAGTAGGTATCGAAGGGGGACATTTTTTGCTAAGAAAACTAAGATTTCTACTTGTCTCTGTAATCTTGATAAAGAATAATTATCTTTGTTACCATTTACTGGTATGTATCTTATGAGTTACATCCAGGTAAATTTAATTTTCCACATAGTTGCCTGTTGGTCCTTGATCAAACTGAATGTAATTAGTGAAGTCATTAATTAGTGAATTAATTACTTAATAATTATATGTGAAATGACAGAAGGAGGTGGATGTTAGGTCCACAAATTTACTTAATGTGTAGTGGATTATAATTATTACAATACTAAATTTACTAAGCCAAGTCTGGCTCGGATTTGTATTAGTGTGTTTGTATAATATTAATTTTGCTAAACCAAGTCTGGCAAGGATTTATATTAGTGTATTTGTTGTGAAGGCTTACTCAGCCCTGTAACAACTTCAGACAGTATTACCAAGGCTGGCTCCTCCTCAGGAAAATTAATGAATAGAAAAAGAACAAAAACTGACAAACATAAACACTTTATTATTTAGAAAATATAAAATATAAAACACTTAAATATGAAATATTAATCCTACCTTAAAGAAAATGAAAAATGAAAAATATATATGATATCTAAATTCAACACTAATATATATATATATATATATATATATATATATATATATATATATAAATATATATATAAATATATATATATATAAATATATATATATATATATATATATATATATATATATATATATATATATATATATATATATATATATATATATATATATATATAAAACTTGGGTGTCTGGTGTTGGTGACACTGCGTGTTGTTGAAATCGTAGCCGTTGCCGATGATGGGGGGGGTCGCAGGTGTTGATGACAACCCACCGGCTCGTTCTTCAAAGATTTTCTAGCCGTCAATAATCTGTCCAGATGACAGAAAGCAGGTTTTTTCCACTGCAATGATGAGAGGTTATATCCTGCTACTTGCATACACAAACAGGTAAGTGGATCAGAAATTGGGACGCCTCTGAACGTTTGTCCATCTCCTTCAATTTCTACTCGTTGATTATCAGGTGACCCTCTCTGTCCTTTCAAGCTATAAAGAGATACAGATTACCCACTGCTTAAGAAATCACTCTCCATGATAAGTACAATACCTAAAAGATGTGGCGATTATTAAAACATTTTAACCTATCAAGACTGAAAGGACTAATTTAATTATTGGTCAAAAGTGAAGCTTTCAACCAATAAGTCCACTAAAATGTGATCAGGCGTGTACTTACAGTAGTGTTGGGAGCTGTGAGTCGAGTGATTTACTGTTTGACCGGAGCCCCACACGTCACCTTTGGGGGGGGGGAGAGAGAAGGGAGAGGAAGGGATAGCGGGAGCTAGACTGACCCTCCCTTAACAAGCAGCTGGCAATCAAACTATCACTTTTGGGGAGGGGGGAAAAGGGGGGGAATAGCGGGAGCTGGACTTACCCTACCTTAACAAGTAGCCGGCAATGAAACTATTGTTACTATATACTCTCTCACTACTCCTATCTATTGAACTTTTCCCTCACACTCCCCCATACCAAGACTTATAGTCAAGGAGTATAAGAAGAATAGACGAGGAAAAAGTTCTAACATGTGGAAGTTGCATAAGGCAACAAATCTTCTACTGACTGTCACGACTTAACCAGTCAGAGAAATAATTGGATGACCCATTGATATACACAATATGGAACTTAAAAGCCTGGAGTGCCAATGTCCACCTCAAGAGGCGACTGTTGGTTCCCTTAAAAGTTTCTAGGTATATCAAAGGTTTGTGGTCCGTTTCTAAAATGAATTCTTTTCCCAGTAAATAAAATTTAAGTTTGGAGATACCCCACACAAGGGCCAAACATTCCTTTTCTATGGTGGAGTATCTCGTTTCTGCAGAAAGGAGTTTCCGGCTTGGGAAGCATACAGGGAAGGGAGTACCATCATGGTATTGTAGTAACACTGCACCTAAGCCAGTATTGGAGGCATCAGCTCTTAAACAAAGTGTTTTATTAATATCTGGAATCTTAAGTGTAGGGTCTTTCGAAAAGATACTTTTAATCTCATTAAACTTTTCCCGAGCTACGTCGGAAAGTTCAAGAGGTTCCTTCACAGACTTTTTAAGGAAGTCGGATAAGATGCCTGTAAGCTCAGTAAGGTTCGGGATAAACCGTGCATAAAAATTTACAGAACCAAGAAAGCTACGCATAAGCTTCTTGGTTTTGGGGAATTTAAATTCTAATAAAGCTTTGATCTTACTGGGGAGAGGCTGCAGAGAGTTATTAGAAAGTATCAGTCCAAGATATCTAATCTTGTTATACCCAAGGAAGCATTTCTTCGGCATGGCAGTGAGGCCATGTGAGCGTAACCTACGCAAAACTGATGTTAATGTTTGGATATGCTCGCCCCACGTGGATGTCATTACGTAAATGTTATCAAAATAAACTGAAACATTCGGCATATTACCCAAGACCTTTCTCATCAGTCTCACGTAGGTAGCACAGGCAGTTACCAAACCGAAGGGCATAGTTCTATACTGCATCAGTCCTTGGTGTGTAGGAAAAGCAGTGTACTGCTTAGAAGAAGGATCTAACATTAATTGATGATATGCCTGCGCAATATCAATCTCTGAAAAGAAAGAAGAGTCATAAAATTTGTGTAGATCGCTATCTATTAAGGGCATAGGCTCAGCATCCCACCGAGTGATAGCATTAAGGCCTCTGAAGTCAATAGCAAGTCTATATGAATTATCCTCCTTCTTAACTATGACTACTGGTGAGCGATATGCAGATACTGAAGATTCAATGATCTTTAGTTTTAATAATTTGTCTACCTCTCGGTCAAATGCATCCCTAAGGTGAACTGGAACTGGGTATAATTTTCGTTTCATAGGATTGTCCGTCACTAAGTCAATCTTATGGACTACCGTGGAGGTAACACCTGGAATATCAATAAAGACGTCTGAAAAGTTACTCACACATTGAAGTAGTTCATGTCTCTTATGGTCATCCAAAGATTCATTAATATTAATGTTGGTTGCATCCGAGTGGTCAAGAGTCACCAAGTCATGTAGTTCTTCATCATAGTCTAAGTTAGAGGTGTCAATTACACACACCTTACATTCTTCAGTTGTTTTATCAAGTTCGTGTGGAAAAACTAAGTCACAGTTATTAAGGCAGTTAACCGAATTTCTTCGGTAATATTTCTTAAGGATGTTGATATGATAAAGCTTAGGTTTCCCCTTGACTTCTATGAGGTAGTCAGCTTTCCCACAAATTTTTAATACTTTATATGGACCTTTCCATGCTACTAATAATTTATTTGACTTGATAGGCAAAAGTACAAGAACTTCATCTCCTACTTTAAAACTTCTCCTCTGACTTTTGGAATCAAAATAGGTTTTGTACTGGTCCATTGACAAGCTTAAGTTTTTCGAAACTATGTCAGAGGTCTCCTCAAGTTTGGATCTAAGGTCAAGGAGAAACTGATAAGAAGACTGAACCTCAGCCTTTACGTCCTCATTAGTCCATAAGTCATGAAGGATGGACAATGGGCCTCTGGCCTGTCTACCATAGAGAAGTTCAAAAGGTGAAAACCCCAAAGAGTCACTGGGAACTTCCCTCATGGCAAACAAAGCACAGGGTAGGTAACGATGCCACTCCTTAGGTTTAAGGGAGCAAAGTTTCCCTAAAATGGACTCAATCCTCCCATTACAGCTGGGATGATAGGGTGTGGTGAAGAGAGGCTTCACTCCCAGAAGTTGGTATAGATGTTGCATTAAGTCAGATGTGAATTGTGTCCCACGGTCAGACAAAATTTCTCTAGGGATGCCCACTCTGGAGAAGATGGACAAAAGGGTTTCAGCCACCTCTGTAGTAGTTATGGTCTTTAAGGGTATGGCTTCAATGAAACTCGAAGCATAATCAACTAATGTTAATATATATCTATGTCCCCCAGATGAAAGTGGAGATAAAGGACCAACGATGTCAATAGCTACTCTTTCAAAGGGTACCATAAAGACTAGCATTTTGACCATAAGTACTCGCCTGGTACCTCGGGAGGATGACAGTTGGCAAACTTTACACGATCTACAATAGGTAGTGACATCTGAGGACATTTTTGGCCAAAAATAGGTTTCCCTAATTTGATTTAAGGTTTTACGATGCGAGAAATGTCCGGCCACTGGCAGGTCATGAGCCATTTTAAGAACAGTCTCTCTGCATTGACTTGGAACAACTAAGATGGAATAGTCTATCTCATCTGAATTTAATTTAAATACTGACTTGTACAAGATACCTTTTATATATTCAAATTTATATGAAAAGTTTTTCCTTTGGATAACTTGATTTTGTTTAGCGGCATTATGGCAATTCTGAAGAGAAGGGCAATTACGTTGTAAATTGACAAAGGAGTCCTTCGATATATCTACAGGCTTAAAGTCAGGGAATATCAAAGGATGGATAGTAGGAGAAGCCTGGGCTTAATTATTTGTCAAAAGTGAAGCTTTCAACCAATAAGTCCACTAAAATATGATCAGGTGTGTACTTACAGTAGTGTTGGGAGCTGTGAGTCGAGTGATTTACTGTTTGACCGAGTGATTTACTGTTTGACCGGAGCCCCACACGTCACCTTTCGGGGAAGGGGGCAAAGAAGGGAGGGGAAGGGATAGCGGGAGCTAGACTGACCCTCCCTTAACAAGCAGCCGGCAATCAAACTATCACTTTCGGGGAGGGGGAAAAAGGGGGGGGGGGAATAGCGGGAGCTGGACTTACCCTACCTTAACAAGTAGCCGGCAATGAAACTATTGTTACTATATACTCCCTCGCTACTCCTATCTATTGAACTTTTCGCTCACATTTGTATAAAATTAATTTTGCTAAGCCAAGTCTGGCTAAGATTTATATTAATGTGTATTTAAAATTTATGTTATAGTTTCCTTACATGAGTAATTGCTAAGCTCAAGTGTAGCTAAGATTATATTAATGTATATTTAAAGTTTATATTATAATTTCCTTACATGTAATTGCTAAGCTCAAGTAGCTAGGATTTATTCAAGGTAAGTTGTAATATTTACCTATATAAAGTGCATAATTAAGTACATAATCAGTGTTATTAATTAAGTTGAATTTAATACATTGCACCATGGGTGAAAATGAGGAAATTAATGTAGATGACAAACACATGGAATTTAGAGCAAAAAAAACAAAACATCATTGCAGGCTAGAAAGGGTCATGTAACAAAGGCATACAATAAATGTTTGGAATTAATGAATCAGGAAACTGTGAATACTAATGATTTAAAATTGTATTTAAATGCTTTAGGGAATAGACATGATTCATACAAATTATATTATAAAAAATGTGAAGGAGATTTGTTAGTAAATTGTGCAGATGAGACAGAAATGGATCTTATGATTAATCAGTATTATGAATTAGAGGAAAAAATTCTTTCTTGTAAAAGTCAGGCTTTGAATAAATTAAAAGGTGTAAACCAGGCAGTTAATCAATCTATTTCAACAAATAAGATGTCTTTGCCAAAACTCCCAGAATAATGTTTACCTGTATTTAATCCTGGAGAAAATTGGGAGGAGTTTTGGTCAATTTTTAAAGCAGCTGTGCATGATAGGAGTGACCTAGCATGTGTAACTAAATTATTTTACCTCAAAGGACAGAAAAAAGGAGATGCTCACATGCTCATACAAGCCTTTCCCACTGTAGATGATTCTTACAAAGAAGCAGTTGACTTGTTGACGGTCACTTATGGTGATATAGAACAAAGTAGGTTGGATCTAGTGACTATCATTGTTAATTTAAAAACCCAATCACACTTAGAAAGGCTTACAGAAGTTTAGAGTTAAACTGGAGAGCACTCTCAAAACTTTAAGTAATAAATATAATCTGAAGGATTCAGACTGGTTATCGAGTGCGATTGTACAGAATAAATTAAGCTGCAAAACAGATGAATGACTTGAACAAGTATCACAAAGGTTATTTTGGTCTGGAGGAAATAAGACTAGGTCTACAAGAATTAATTGTTCAGTTGCAGACCAGCCAATCAACTCATTTTAAAGATGCAATACATAATAACTCTGATGTATCTGTCAAGTTTCACAAAGGGAAAAATTATCCCAATAGTAATAATGAAAATTCATCTCCTAAAAGGTACATATCAAGTAGCAGGAATCAGAAATAATGATTCTCCACAAGGTAAGAAGAATAAGTACCCTCCTAAAAGTAGCCCAGTTAATAAGAAACAAGTCAAAGAAAAGAGAGATTGTCTCTTCTGCAAGGGTACTCATTTTTCAAAGAATTGCAATGCATGTAATTCATGGAATGATAAAGTTGAAAGATTGGAAGAACTTGACAGTTGTATCAGATGTCTAGGTAATCACAATGTAAAGGATTGTCATGCCAAGTTAAACAACTGTTATCAATGTCACAAAGGAAGACACCATATAGTCATGTGTAAGGGTCCGTATGATAATGTTGATAATAATGATAATGTTGACAATCCTGACACAACAGTGGCTAATGTAAAAATTGCTACTAATGTTAATAATGATGGTTTTGCTGAAGTAGCCTTACCTGTGTTACAGGTAAAAATTGATGATAAAAGGCATAAATAAAAAAATGTAACTGCATTATTAGACCAGGGATCACAACGTACTTTTATAAGACGTAAATGTCTTAATGGGATGAAAGTACAAATGGGAGATCCTACAACACTAAAATTATCTGGTTTTCTCTCAGATAAAGGGGCTCAATGTAACTGTCAGTTTGGGCAATGAGAAAAAACGTGTTAATGCAGTAATTGTAGATAGACTCCCAGAGAAAATATCTACAGTAGGGCTTAGTAAAGCTACAGAAAGACTTTCACATAATGTAAATTTAGCACCTTCTGGTGTAAATGATGATTCTGTAGGCCCAATAAATATTTTGATAGGTAGTAACTATTATGCCTCCTTTGTAAAGGGTATGGTAAAGAGATGTGGTGTCACCCTTTTAAAGACTGCAGGAGGCCATGTAATTTATGGTAGGATTCCTCGTAATAATAATGCATGACTAGAGGAAACTACAAATACTATCACTGTGTGTCTTACTCATGAAATCGTACCCCAGTATAATTCTTCCATAGAGGATGATGTTGAGCCAGTGCATAAATTGTGGGAATTAGACAGCATTGGAATAAATGTAAATGAAGAAAGTCCAGACGATTCTTTTATTCAGTAACAGTACCTGAGAGATGTAAAATTTGAATCTGGACAATACTGGGTATGACTTCCGTGGAGACTGAACCATCCAGAATTGCCCACTAATTACAGAATGGCATATGAATAATTAAAGGCTCAGCTCCGTGAACTGAGTAAGACACCAGAATTGTTAACTGCCTATAATGATATAATTACTGAACAATTAATTAATAAATTTATAGAAGAGGTACCTCCTGAGCAAGCCAAAATTTATGGTCACTATTTGCCACATCACGGAGTGAAGAAGGATTCTAAGACTACTCCTCTGAGGATAGTGTTTAATTGTATTGCCAGGAGTAATAAAAATGTACCTAGTTTAAATGACTGATTGATGACAGGTCCGTCGTTGGCAGAAAAATTAGTTATCTTATTAAATTTCAGGATGAAGAATTATGCATTTACGGCTGACATAAGTAAAGCTTTCCTAAGAGGCTGACCGGGATTGTACCCGCTTCTTATGGTCTGAGAATCCTAGTGACCCACTTAGCCCTCTCAAAACCTTTCGCTTTTGGAGCGTATTATTTGGTGCTACATCCAGTCAGTTCCTACTTCAAGCGACGATAAATGCACACCTTAAACGTACGGGAAGTCCATTGAGTAAAGTAATGAGCAAACAATTTTATGTGGACAATTTCCTGTGTGTGACGTCAACTGAAGAGGAACTGTTAATGACTTATGGAGAGGCTAATAAAATAATGCAAAGTGCAAATATGCCTCTGATGAAATGGAATAGTAATTCGTCCAAATTAAAGGACAAAATAAGTAAAGATTACCCTGGAGATGAAGTACCAAAATGTAGTAATGTATTGGGATTAACTTGGGATACTGAGAGAGATTTGTTAATGTTAAAACCTAATAATTACAGTATGCCCAATAAATTAACTAAGAGAGTTTTGCTTGCTGAAGTTTCCAAATGTTTTGATCCACTAGGTTTAGTGTCACCCCTTACTATAAGAGTGAAATTATTAATACAGGAAGCATGGAAACTTAAATGTGCTTGGGATGAAACTCTGCCTGAGGAATTCATTAACAGGTGGGATGAATTAATTGGTGATTATGAAAAAATTCCAATGTTGGAGTTCCCACGCCAGGTGGCCAATCCAAATGGGAAAAATGCACTCCACATTTTTTGTGATGCTTAAAAATTGGCATATGGAGCAGTTGCTTACCTTCAATGTAATAGTGTTATTTCTCTTGTTATGTCTAAGGCTAAAGTGTCTCCAATTAAATCACGTACCTTGCCTCAGTTGGAATTAACAGTTGGAATTATAGGTGTCAAATTAGCTAATTATATAAGAAATAAGTTGCAGGAGATAAATATTAGCGACACTGCAATTTGGTCTGATAATGAGGTATCCTTACAAAGGATTCGTAATGGAAACAGTAAAATTGTGCAAGTACAAAACAGAGTCGTTGAAATTAATCAGATGCAAGAGAAGTATGATAGTTTGGGTCAGCATAGGTTAACATTTAATCATATACCTGGTGAGGAGAATCCAGCTGATTTCTTGTCTTGAGGTTTACCTTATGCTAAATTCGTAAATGCTGTTTCATGGTTTAAAGGACTGAGCTGGTTGGTAAATAAAGCTAATTGACCTGTACAAAAGGCGTATATTACTCCTGTTGAAATTACTGTGACCACTGCTCCAATAGTTTGTCCTTCCTTGGCCATTGATATAAACAGGTATTCTTCTTTACCCAAACTAATGAATGTAACTAAGCTGGTGTTTAAATTTCTAAACAAGATGAATATCTCATATAAGTTTTCACATCCTCTTGAATATTGGATACAGAGGGTACAAGAAGAAATCTATGGAAATGAGATTAAATTGATGATGGAAAGAAAAATTGTGAAAGGTTCCATAACAGAGAAATTGGGGCTGTATTTAGAGAGCAATGTAATTAGGTGCAGAGGTAGGTTACAGAATGCTGAATTGGGTGATTATGCTAAACACCCTATCTTACTGCCCAAAACTCATCATCTAACAAATTTAATAATTTTAAATGCCCATAAAAATGTAATGCATGGTGGGGTACAAGATACCTTAAATTGTATTAGGGAAACTTTCTGGATTCCACAAGGACGGCAAAGTGTAAAAAAGGTGATTAAATCTTGTGTAATATGTCGCCGTGTGGATGCCAGATCCTATATGTACCCAGGTCCTACACCATTGCCAAAGGAGCGTGTACAATTAGTGAAACCATTTTATGTAACAGGTATGTATGCTTGTTCACTTGTACTGCAACTAAGGCAGTTCATTTAGAAGTTGCTCAGGACTTGTCTGCAGAACAGTTTATACAGCTGTTTTGAAAATTTGCAGCTAGGAGATCTTGTATGAGATTGATGATTTTGGATAATGCCACAAATTTTGTAGCGGGTGCTCAACACTTGATAGAATTAAATAAGAGTAACGATGTTCAATCTCTGTTAACCTAACGAGGGTGTACCTGGAAATTTATTACTCCTAGAGCCCCTTGGCAGGGGGGGCTGTACGAAAGACTGATAGGCACAGTGAAGAGGTGTCTCCGTAAAGTACTACGGCGGAAGAGAATTAATTTGGAAGAATTCCGTGCAGTGTTAGTGGAGGCAGAGAATCGTATAAATAATAGGACTCTCTCGTACATGAGTGATACACCTGATGCAGATGTATTAACACCTTCTCACCTAATATGTGGAAGGAAATTGGAAGCTGCCCCTGTCTATAGAGATAATCCTGAAGAAAACGATGAAGATTACAATGATGCAGCAGTGTTGTGTGATAAATTTAAAATGTTAAATAAAGTAATTGATCATTGGTCTAATGTGGGGCATAAGGAATATCTTCTTACACTACGTGAACACTTTTATGGTGCGACAGAGGCAGTAAATCGACAGACCATTCAACCAGGTGATATTGTGTTAATTGATACTGAACAACATCAAACATTGTGGCCTCTGGGCAAAGTATTGACATTGTACCCAGATGCACAAGGTGTTGTCCAGAATGTTAAAGTGTTGTGTCATGGCCAGGAAAGTTCATGCACAATTAATAAATTGATTTCCTTGGAATTAAATGATATTCAATCAAATGTAAATGAAAATCTAAGGGAAAGTGACACGAGTGATATTGAAGGTAACGCTGACCAAGTGATGCAGGATGAAAAAATTGTAGTAAGACCTACTAGGAGAACAGCCACTCAAGCTAGAACTGGCTGGAATAGTCTCCTAGAGGAAGGAGTAATTTGAGTCTTTTAACAACGAACTCTGCCCGGCCGCAGTGTGGAAAATACTGTATATTTTCAAAAAATGCAGTGTATTTTGTATGTAAATTGATGGAATATAATGTAGGTAATAAAAATTAATTTGTAAATAAATAAAGAACCAGCGATATGGTGAGCATCGCTAGGGAAGGGTCACCATTGTTTTGAATTGACCGAAACAAACGTTAGTGAAAATCGGAAGAATTTTCATCGCTCTAGAGGTTATATTGGGCTTAAAACCTCTCAAATAGGAGCCAAAATTGTTGGAATTGCAGTCCTGCAGAATGTGAGAATTAGGCGACTGGACAGGACTCCGTAATTAGATGGAAACAGGATATTACCACAGCTGAGTCATGTCTATTTATGTTGGGATTCTGGCCAGTATTTTCTTCATATTTAGGCAGGGGTTTGTGTATGATACACCAAGTAATCTCCAGACAAATTGGTGAGTCTTATTATTATAAATTCTCCTTCAATGTATATGTATTCATTTTTTAAATTTAATATACAGTCCACATATTTATATTAATGTTTTACCAGAATTCCTGGTGATGTATATTTCATTTGAAATTAATATAGGTCCAGAGTGACTTGTGGAGAGATAGATTGTAGCAGGTATCGAAGGGGGACATTTTTTGCGACCTAAGTGTCCTAAAATTTCTACTTGTCTCTGTAATCTTGATAAAGAATAATTATCTTTGTTACCATTTACTGGTATGTATCTTATGAGTTACATCCAGGTAAATTTAGTTTTCCACAAGTTTAGAGTTGAGTTGTATTACTTGACAGTGAGTCTGGCTTAACATCACGGCCCTTCCTCAACATCTGTGACGTCAGAGTGCATAATGTTTGTCAAAAAACGAGTTTCCTGACGCAAGTCATAGTTATATGATGGCCCGCACCTGGAGATTTTGGTCATCTGACCGACGCCTTCCACTGGCTTACCGGTCCACCTCCTTGAAAATTATGGTTTTGAGTATAACCAATTCTCTTCTTGCTCTGCTTGTTGCAGGCAAGATTAATATAATATACTTTGGCATCAGACAAAATTTTACAGTTTTTATGTTGGTTTTGGAGAGATCAATGTGTGCAAGAGGCAGCTGGCAGGAGTGTTGCACAATCAGCCGTAGTCCAGTGGGCGGGGCTTGAAGGTGTGTAACAGTGACCTTCCTAGATCATATCAACCTCACCTCTCATATATATGTTTTGGGTGAAAATATCAGCTACGTTAAACCTTACATATATCGTGGTGTAGATATTCTCTTCAATAAATCTGTCATACCACAGTTAAGTAAGAAATGCAAAGATAAGTTAAAAACTCTCAAAAATGTTACTGGCAACATTCCAAATTATAGTACAAATGTGAGAATCATGTATATAGCCTATATTAAATATTAAATATATTAAATCATTAACTGATTACGCTGCAAACATGTTAATATTAGCCAACAAAAATTTTCTCTGGCACTCGGAGCTGATGCAAAATGAAATCCTCAGAATTATTCTTGGCTGTGTTACTATAGCCAGGCTGTTAATATAGCCAGGTTGTTAATATAGCCAGGTTGTTAATATAGCCAGGTTGTTAATATAGCCAGGTTGTTAATATAGCCAGGTTGTTAATATAGCCAGGTTGTTAATATAGCCAGGTTGTTAATATAGCCAGGTTGTTAATATAGCCAGGTTGTTAATATGAGGAAGGAGCTTGGTTTTCCTAGAATCATTCATAAGATAATTGAGATTAACTATGTTCTTGGTATTATAATGTTAAGATATGAACCAGATACTGTCCCAACAAACCTTACTAAATGTCAAGAAGTAAATATATATAGATTTAAATATGTGAAAACATGCAGTCTTGTTAAGTTTTATAAATCAGACGTATTCCTATTAATCCTTTTAGTGGGTAGTTTCTAGGTCTTTTGTCTGTCCATTTACTCTTGAGCTACCATCCACAGGATGGATGTGGTGTGCACAATAAACTAGTCATGGATGTGGTTTGCACAATAAACTGGTCATGGATGTGGTGTGCACAATAAACTGGTCATGGTCGTGGTGTGCACAATAAACTAGTCATGGTCGTGGTGTGCACAATAAACTAGTCATGGTCGTGGTGTGCACAACAAACTAGTCATGGTCGTGGTGTGCACAATAAACTAGTCATGGATGTGGTTTGCACAATAAACTGGTCATGGATGTGGTGTGCACAATAAACTGGTCATGGTCGTGGTGTGCACAATAAACTAGTCATGGTCGTGGTGTGCACAATAAACTAGTCATGGTCGTGGTGTGCACAATAAACTAGTCATGGTCGTGGTGTGCACAATAAACTAGTCATGGTCGTGGTGTGAACAATAAACTAGTCATAGTCATGGTGTGCACAATAAACTAGTCATGGTCGTGGTGTGCACAATAAACTAATCATGGTCGTGGTGTGCACAATAAACTAGTCATGGTCATGGTGTGCACAATAAACTAGTCATGGTCATGGTGTGCACAATAAACTAGTCATGGTCGTGGTGTGCACAAGAAACTAGTAATGGTGGTGGTGTGCACAATAAAATAGTCATGGTCATGGTGTGCAGAATAAACTAGTCATGGTCGTGGTGTGCACAATAAGCTAGTCATGGTCGTTGTGTGCACAATAAACTAGTCATAGTCGTGGTGTGCACAATAACCTAGTCATGGTCATGGTGTGCAAGATAAACTAGTCATGGTCGTGGTGTGCACAATAAACTAGTCATGGTCGTGGTGTGCACAATAAACTAGTCATGGTCGTTGTGTGCACAATAAACTAGTCATGGTCGTGGTGTGCACAATAAACTAGTCATGGTCGTAGTTTGCACAATAAACTAGTCATGGTCGTTGTGTGCACAATAAAGTAGTCATGGTCATGGTGTGCACAATAAACTAGTCATGGTCGTGGTGTGCACAATAAACTAATCATGGTCATGGTGTGCACAATAAACTAGTCATGGTCGTGGTGTGCACAATAAACTAGTCGTGGCCGTGGTGTGCACAATAAACTAGTCATGGTGAGGTGTGCACAATAAACTAGTCATGGTCATGGTGTGCACAATAAACTAGTCATGGTCGTGGTGTGCACAATAAACTAGTCATGGTTGTGGTGTGCACAATAAACTAGTCATTTTCATGGTGTGCACAATAAACCAGTCATGGTCGTGGTGTGTACAATACACTAGTCATTGTCGTGGTGTGCACAATAAACTAGTCATGATCATGGTGTGCACAATAAACTAGTCATGGTCATGGTGTGCACAATAAACTAGTCATGGTCATAGTGTGCACAATAAACTAGTCATGGTCGTGGTGTGCACAATAAACTAGTGATGGTCGTGGTGTGCACAATAAACGAGTCATGGTCATGGTGTGCACAATAAACTAGTCATGGTCATGGTGTGCACAATAAACTAGTCAAGGTCGTGGTGTGCACAATAAGCTAGTCATGGTCGTGGTGTGCACAATAAACTAGTCATGGTCGTGGTGTGCACAATAAACTAGTCATGGTTATGGTGTGCACAATAAACTAGTCATGGTCGTGGTGTGCACAATAAACTAGTCATGGTCGTGGTGTGCACAATAAACGAGTCATGGTCGTGGTGTGCACAAAAAACTAGTCATGGTCATGGTGTGCACAATAAACTAGTCATGGTTATGGTGTGCACAATAAACTAGTCGTGGTCGTGGTGTGCACAATAAACAAGTCATGATCGTGGTGTGCACAGTAAACTAGTGATGGTCGTGGTGTGCACAATAAACTAGTCATGGTCATGGTGTGCACAATAAACTAGTCATGGTCATGGTGTGCACAATAAACTAGTCATGGCCGTGGTGTGCACAATAAGCTAGTCATGTTCGTGGTGTGCACAATAAACTAGTCATGGTCGTGGTGTGCACAATAAACTAGTCATGGTCATGGTGTGCACAATAAACTAGTCATGGTCGTGGTGTGCACAATAAACTAGTCATGGTCGTGGTGTGCACAATAAACTAGTCATGGTCGTGGTGTGCACAATAAACTAGTCATGGTCATGGTGTGCGCAATAAACTAGTCATGGTCATGGTGTGCACAATAAACTAGTCATGAACGTGGTGTGCACAATAAACTAGTCATGGTCATGGTGTGCACAATAAACTAGTCATTGTCGTGGTGTGCACAATAAACTAGTCATGGTCATGGTGTGCACAATAAACTAGTCATGGTCATGGTGTGCACAATAAACTAGTCATGGTCGTGGTGTGCACAATAAACTAGTCATGGTCGTGGTGTGCACAATAAACTAGTCATGGTGACGGTGTGCACAATAAACTAGTCATTGTCATGGTGTGCATAACAAACTAGTCATGGTCGTGGTGTGCACAATAAAATAGTCATGGTCGTGGTTTGCACAATAAACTAGTCATGGTCGTGGTGTGCACATAAACTAGTCATGGTCATGCTGTGCACAATAAACTAATCATGGTCGTGGTTTGCTCAATAAACAAGTCATGGCCGTGGTGTGCAGAATAAACAAGTCATGGTCGTGGTGTGCACAATAAACTAGTCATGGTCGTGGTGTGCACAATAAACTAGTCATGGTCGTGGTGTGCACAATAAGCTAATCATGGTCGTGGTTTGCTCAATAAACTAGTCATGGTCGTGGTGTGCACATAAACTAGTCATGGTCATGGTGTGCACAATAAACTAATCATGGTCGTGGTTTGCTCAATAAACTAGTCATGGTCGTGGTGTGCACAATAAACTAGTCATGGTCGCGGTGTGCACAATAAACAAGTCATGGTCGTGGTGTGCACAATAAACAAGTCATGGTCGTGGTGTGCACAATAAACTAGTCATGGTCGTGGTGTGCCCAATAAGCTAATCATGGTCGTCGTGTGCACAATAAACTAGTCATGGTCCTGGTGTGCACAATAAACTAGTCATTGTCGTGCTGTGGACAATAAATTAGTCATGGTCGTGGGGTGCACAATAAACTAGTCATGGTCGTGGTGTGCACAATAAACTAGTCATGGTCGTGGTGTGCACAATAAACTAGTCATGGTCGTGGTGTGCACAATAAACTAGTCATGGTCGTGGTGTGCACAATAAACTAGTCATGGTCGTGGTGTGCACAATAAACTAGTCATGGTCGTGGTGTGCACAATAAACTAGTCATGGTCGTTTTGTGCACAATAAACTAGTCATGGTCGTGGTGTGCACAATAAACTAGTCATGGTCGTGGTGTGCACAATAAACTAGTCATGGTCGTGGTGTGCACAATAAACTAGTCATGGTCGTGGTGTGCACAATAAACTAGTCATGGTCGTGGTGTGCACAATAAACTAGTCATGGTCGTGGTGTGCACAATAAACTAGTCATGGTCGTGGTGTGCACAATAAACTAGTCATGGTCGTGGTGTGCACAATAAACTAGTCATGGTCGTGGTGTGCACAATAAACTAGTCATGGTCGTGGTGTGCACAATAAACTAGTCATGGTCGTGGTGTGTACAATAAACTAGTCATGGTCGTGGTGTGCACAATAAACTAGTAATGGTCGTGGTGTGCACAATAAACTAGTCATGGCACAATCGTGTGTGCACAATAAACAAGTGGTCGTGGTGTGCACAATAAACTACAATAAATAAACTAGTCATGGTCGTGGTGTGCACAATAAACTAGTCATGGTCGTGGTGTGCACAATAAACTAGTCATGGTCGTGGTGTGCACAATAAACTAGTCATGGTCGTGGTGTGCACAATAAACTAGTCATGGTCGTGGTGTGCACAATAAACTAGTCATGGTCGTGGTGTGCACAATAAACTAGTCATGGTCGTGGTGTGCACAATAAACTAGTCATGGTCGTGGTGTGCACAATAAACTAGTCATGGTCGTGGTGTGCACAATAAACTAGTCATGGTCGTGGTGTGCACAATAAACTAGTCATGGTCGTGGTGTGCACAATAAACTAGTCATGGTCGTGGTGTGCACAATAAACTAGTCATGGTCGTGGTGTGCACAATAAACTAGTCATGGTCGTGGTGTGCACAATAAACTAGTCATGGTCGTCGTGTGCACAATAAACTAGTCATGGTCATGGTCGTGGTGTGCACAATAAACTAGTGGTGTGCACAATAAACTAGTCATGGTCGTGGTGTGCACAATAAACTAGTCATGGTCGTGGTGTGGCACAATAAACTAGTCATGGTCGTGGTGTGCACAATAAACTAGTCATGGTCGTGGTGTGCACAATAAACTAGTCATGCTGTGGACAATAAACTAGTCATGGTCGTGGTGTGCACAATAAACTAGTCATGGTCGTGGTGTGCACAATAAACTAGTCATGGTCGTGGTGTGGACAATATACTAGTCATGGTCGTGCTGTGGACAATAAATTAGTCATGGTCGTGGTGTGCACAATAAACTAGTCATGGTCGTGGTGTGCACAATAAACTAGTCATGGTCGTGGTGTGTACAGTAAACTAGTCATGGTCGTCGTGTGCACAATAAACTAGTCATGGTCGTGGTGTGCACAATAAACTAGTCATGGTCGTGCTGTGGACAATAAACTAGTCATGGTCGTGCTGTGGACAATAAATTAGTCATGGTCGTGGTGTGCACAATAAACTAGTCATGGTCCTGGTGTGCACAATAAACTAGTCATGGTCGTGCTGTGGACAATAAACTAGTCATGGTCGTGCTGTGGACAATAAATTAGTCATGGTCGTGGTGTGCACAATAAACTAGTCATGGTCGTGGTGTGCACAATAAACTAGTCATGGTCGTGGTGTGCACAATAAACAAGTCATGGTCGTGGTGTGCACAATAAACTAGTCATGGTCATGGTGTGCACAATAAACTAATCATTGTCGTGGTTTGCACAATAAACAAGTCATGGCCGTGGTGTGCAGAATAAACAAGTCATGGTCGTGGTATGCACAATAAACTAGTCATGGTCGCGGTGTGCACAATAAACTAATCATGGTCGTCGTGTGCACAATAAACTAGTCATGGTCCTGGTGTGCACAATAAACTAGTCATGGTCGTGCTGTGGACAATAAACTAGTCATGGTCGTGCTGTGGACAATAAATTAGTCTTGGTCGTGGTGTGCACAATAAACTAGTCATGGTCGTGGTGTGCACAATAAACTAGTCATGGTCGTGGTGTGCACAATAAACTAGTCATGGTCGTGGTGTGCACAATAAACTAGTCATGGTCGTGGTGTGCACAATAAACTAGTCATGGTCGTCGTGTGCACAATAAACTAGTCATGGTCGGGGTGTGCACAATAAACTAGTCATGGCCGTGGTGTGCACAATAAACTAGTCACGGTCGTGGTGTGCACAATAAACTATTCATGGTCACGGTGTGCACAATAAAGTAGTCATGGTCATAGTGTGCACAATAAACTAGTCATGGTCGTGGTGTGCACAATAAACTAGTCATGGTCATTGTGTACACAATAAACTAGTCATGGTCGTGGTGAGCACAATAAACTAGTCGTGGTCGTGGTGTGCACAACAAACTAGTCATGGTCGTGGTGTGCACAATAAACTAGTCATGGTCATGGTGTGCACAATAAACTAGTCATGGTCATGGTGTGCACAATAAACTAGTCATGGTCGTGGTGTGCACAATCAACCAGTCATGGTCGTGGTGTGCACAATAAACTAGTCATGGTCGTGGTGTGCACAATAAACTAGGCATGGTCGTGGTGTGCACAATAAACTAGTCATGGTCGTGGTGTGCACAATAAACTAGTCATGGTCGTGGTGTGCACAATAAACTAGTCATGGTCGTGGTGTGCACAGTAAACTAGTCATGGTCGTGGTGAGCACAATAAACTAGTCATAGTCATAGTGTACACAATAAACTAGTCATGGTCGTGGTGTGCACAATAAACTAATCATGGTCGTGGTGTGCACAATAAACTAGTCATGGTCATGGTGTGCACAATAAACTAGTCATGGTCATGGTGTGCAAGATAAACTAGTCATGGTCGTGGTGTGCACAATAAACTAGTCATATTCGTGGTGTGCACAAGAAACTAGTAATGGTGGTGGTGTGCACAATAAAATAGTCATGGTCATGGTGTGCAGAATAAACTAGTCATGGTCGTGGTGTGCACAATAAGCTAGTCATGGTCGTTGTGTGCACAATAAACTAGTCATAGTCGTGGTGTGCACAATAACCTAGTCATGGTCATGGTGTGCAAGATAAACTAGTCATGGTCGTGGTGTGCACAATAAACTAGTCATGGTCGTGGTGTGCACAATAAACTAGTCATGGTCGTTGTGTGCACAATAAACTAGTCATGGTCGTGGTGTGCACAATAAACTAGTCATGGTCGTAGTTTGCACAATAAACTAGTCATGGTCGTTGTGTGCACAATAAACTAGTCATGGTCATGGTGTGCACAATAAATTAGTCATGGTCGTGGTGTGCACAATAAACTAATCATGGTCATGGTGTGCACAATGAACTAGTCATGGTCATGGTGTGCACAATAAACTAGTCATGGTCGTGGTGTGCACAATAAACTAGTCATGGTCATGGTGTGCACAATAAACTAGTCATGGTCGTGGTGTGCACAATAAACTAGTCGTGGCCGTGGTGTGCACAATAAACTAGTCATGGTGAGGTGTGCACAATAAACTAGTCATGGTCATGGTGTGCACAATAAACTAGTCATGGTCGTGGTGTGCACAATAAACTAGTCATGGTTGTGGTGTGCACAATAAACTAGTCATTTTCATGGTGTGCACAATAAACTAGTCATGGTCATGGTGTGCACAATAAACCAGTCATGGTCGTGGTGTGTACAATACACTAGTCATTGTCGTGGTGTGCACAATAAACTAGTCATGCTCATGGTGTGCACAATAAACTAGTCATGGTCATGGTGTGCACAATAAACTAGTCATGGTCATGGTGTGCACAATAAACTAGTCATGGTCGTGGTGTGCACAATAAACTAGTGATGGTCGTGGTGTGCACAATAAACGAGTCATGGTCATGGTGTGCACAATAAACTAGTCATGGTCATGGAGTGCACAATAAACTAGTCAAGGTCGTGGTGTGCACAATAAGCTAGTCATGGTCGTGGTGTGCACAATAAACTAGTCATGGTCGTGGTGTGCACAATAAACTAGTCATGGTCATGGTGTGCACAATAAACTAGTCATGGTCGTGGTGTGCACAATAAACTAGTCATGGTCGTGGTGTGCACAATAAACTAGTCATGGTCGTGGTGTGTACAAAAAACTAGTCATGGTCATGGTGTGCACAATAAACTAGTCATGGTTATGATGTGCACAATAAACTAGTCGTGGTCGTGGTGTGCACAATAAACAAGTCATGATCGTGGTGTGCACAGTAAACTAGTGATGGTCGTGGTGTGCACAATAAACTAGTCATGGTCATGGTGTGCACAATAAACTAGTCATGGTCATGGTGTGCACAATAAACTAGTCATGGCCGTGGTGTGCACAATAAGCTAGTCATGTTCGTGGTGTGCACAATAAACTAGTCATGGTCGTGGTGTGCACAATAAACTAGTCATGGTCATGGTGTGCACAATAAACTAGTCATGGTCGTGGTGTGCACAATAAACTAGTCATGGTCGTGGGGTGCACAATAAACTAGTCATGGTCGTGGTGTGCACAATAAACTAGTCATGGTCATGGTGTGCGCAATAAACTAGTCATAGTCATGGTGTGCACAATAAACTAGTCATGAACGTGGTGTGCAAAATAAACTAGTCATGGTCATGGTGTGCACAATAAACTAGTCATTGTCGTGGTGTGCACAATAAACTAGTCATGGTCATGGTGTGCACAATAAACTAGTCATGGTCATGGTGTTCACAATAAACTAGTCATGGTCGTGGTGTGCACAATAAACTAGTCATGGTCGTGGTGTGCACAATAAACTAGTCATGGTGATGGTGTGCACAATAAACTAGTCATTGTCATGGTGTGCATAACAAACTAGTCATGGTCGTGGTGTGCACAATAAAATAGTCATGGTCGTGGTTTGCACAATAAACTAGTCATGGTCGTGGTGTGCACAATAAACTAGTCATGGTCATGGTGTGCACAATAAACTAATCATGGTCGTGGTTTGCTCAATAAACAAGTCATGGCCGTGGTGTGCAGAATAAACAAGTCATGGTCGTGGTGTGCACAATAAACTAGTCATGGTCGCGGTGTGCACAATAAACAAGTCATGGTCGTGGTGTGCACAATAAACTAGTCATGGTCGTGGTGTGCACAATGAACTAATCATGGTCGTCGTGTGCACAATAAACTAGTCATGGTCCTGGTGTGCACAATAAACTAGTCATGGTCGTGCTGTGGACAATAAACTAGTCATTGTCGTGCTGTGGACAATAAATTAGTCATGGTCGTGGGGTGCACAATAAAATAGTCATGGTCGTGGTGTGCACAATAAACTAGTCATGGTCGTGGTGTGCACAACAAACTAGTCATGGTCGTGGTGTGCACAATAAACTAGTCATGGTCGTGGTGTGCACAATAAACTAGTCATGGTCGTGGTGTGCACAATAAACTAGTCATGGACGTGGTGTGCACAATAAACTAGTCATGGTCGTTTTGTGCACAATAAACTAGTCATGGTCGTGGTGTGCACAATAAACTAGTCATGGTCGTGGTGTGCACAATAAACTAGTCATGGTCGTGGTGTGCACAATAAACTAGTCATGGTCGTGGTGTGCACAATAAACTAGTCATAGTCGTATTGTGCACAATAAACTAGTCATGGTCGTGGTGTGCACAATAAACTAGTCATGGTCGTGGTGTGCACAATAAACTAGTCATGGTCGTGGTGTGCACAATAAACTAGTCATGGTCGTGGTGTGCACAATAAACTAGTCATGGTCGTGGTGTGCACAATAAACTAGTCATGGTCGTCGTGTGCACAATAAACTAGTCATGATCGTGGTGTGCACAATAAACTAGTCATGGTCGTGATGTGCACAATAAACTAGTCATGGTCGTCGTGTGCACAATAAACTAGTCATGGTCGTGGTGTGCACAATAAACTAGTCATGGTCGTGGTGTGCACAATAAACTAGTCATGGTCGTGGTGTGCACAATAAACTAGTCATGGTCATGGTGTGCACAATAAACTAGTCATTGTCATGGTGTGCACAACAAATTAGTCATGGTCGTGGTGTGCACAATAAACTAGTCATGGTCGTGGTTTGCACAATAAACAAGTCATGGTCGTGGTGTGCACAAAAAACTAGTCATGGTCATGGTGTGCACAATAAACTAATCATGGTCGTGGTTTGCACAATAAACAAGTCATGGCCGTGGTGTGCAGAATAAACAAGTCATGGTCGTGGTATGCACAATAAACTAGTCATGGTCGCGGTGTGCACAATAAACTAATCATGGTCGTCGTGTGCACAACAAACTAGTCATGGTCCTGGTGTGCACAATAAACTAGTCATGGTCGTGCTGTGGACAATAAACTAGTCATGGTCGTGCTGTGGACAATAAATTAGTCATGGTCGTGGTGTGCACAATAAACTAGTCATGGTCGTGGTGTGCACAATAAACTAGTCATGGTCGTGGTGTGCACAATAAACTAGTCATGGTCGTGGTGTGCACAATAAACTAGTCATGGTCGTGGTGTGCACAATAAACTAGTCATGGTCGTGGTGTGCACAATAAACTAGTCATGGTCGTGATGTGCACAATAAACTAGTCATGGTCGTGGTGTGCACAATAAACTAGTCATGGTCGTGGTGTGCACAATAAACTAGTCATGGTCGTGGTGTGCACAATAAACTAGTCATGGTCGTGGTGTGCACAATAAACTAGTCATGGTCGTGGTGTGCACAATAAACTAGTCATGGTCGTGGTGTGCACAATAAACTAGTCATGGTCGTGGTATGCACAATAAACTAGTCATGGTCGTGGTGTGCACAATAAACTAGTCATGGTCGTAGTGTGCACAATAAACTAGTCGTGGTGTGCACAATAAACTAGTCATGGTCGTGGTGTGCACAATAAACTAGTCATGGTCGTGATGTGCACAATAAACTAGTCACAATAAACTAGTCATGGTCGTGGTGTGCTACAATAAACTAGTCATGGTCGTGATGTGCACAATAAACTAGTCATGGTCGTGGTGTGCACAATAAACTAGTCATGGTCGTGGTGTGCACAATAAACTAGTCATGGTCGTGGTGTGCACAATGAACTAGTCATGGTCGTGTCGTGTGTGCACAATAAACTCGTCATGGTCTTGGTGTGCACAATAAACTAGTCATGGTCGTGGTGTGCACAATAAACTAGTCATGGTCGTGGTGTGCACAATAAACTAGTCATGGTCGTGGTGTGCACAATAAACTAGTCATGGTCGTGGTGTGCACAATAAACTAGTCATGGTCGTGGTGTGCACAATAAACTAGTCATGGTCGTGGTGTGCACAATAAACTAGTCATGGTCGTGGTGTGCACAATAAACTAGTCATGGTCGTGGTGTGCACAATAAACTAGTCATGGTCGTGGTGTGCACAATAAACTAGTCATGGTCGTGGTGTGCACAATAAACTAGTCATGGTCGTGGTGTGCACAATAAACTAGTCATGGTCGTGGTGTGCACAATAAACTAGTCATGGTCGTGGTGTGCACAATAAACTAGTCATGGTCGTGGTGTGCACAATAAACTAGTCATGGGTGGTGCACAATAAACTAGTCATGGTCGTGGTGTGCACAATAAACTAGTCATGGTCGTGGTGTGCACAATAAACTAGTCATGGTCGTGGTGTGCACAATAAACTAGTCATGGTCGTGGTGTGCACAATAAACTAGTCATGGTCGTGGTGTGCACAATAAACTAGTCATGGTCGTGGTGTGCACAATAAACTAGTCATGGTCGTGGTGTGCACAATAAACTAGTCATGGTCGTGGTGTGCACAATAAACTAGTCATGGTCGTGGTGTGCACAATAAACTAGTCATGGTCGTGGTGTGCACAATAAACTAGTCATGGTCGTGGTGTGCACAATAAACTAGTCATGGTCGTGGTGTGCACAATAAACTAGTCATGGTCGTGGTGTGCACAATAAACTAGTCATGGTCTAGTGGTCGTGTGCACAATAAACTAGTCATGGTCGTGGTGTGCACAATAAACTAGTCAACAAATAAACTAGTCATGGTCGTGGTGTGCACAATAAACTAGTCATGGTCGTGGTGTGCACAATAAACTAGTCATGGTCGTGGTGTGCACAATAAACGTGGTCGTGGTGTGCACAATAAACTAGTCATGTGCACAATAAACTAGTGGTAAACTAGTCATGGTGGTGTGCACAATAAACTAGTCATGGTCGTGGTGTGCACAATAAACTAGTCATGGTCAACTAGTCATGGTCGTGGTGTGCACAATAAACTAGTCATGGTCGTGGTGTGCACAATAAACTAGTCATGGTCGTGGTGTGCACAATAAACTAGTCATGGTCGTGGTGTGCACAATAAACTAGTCATGGTCGTGGTGTGCACAATAAACTAGTCATGGTCGTGGTGTGCACAATAAACTAGTCATGGTCGTGGTGTGCACAATAAACTAGTCATGGTCGTGGTGTGCACAATAAACTAGTCATGGTCGTGTTGTGCACAATAAACTAATCATGGTCGTCGTGTGCACAATAAACTTGTCATGGTCGTCGTGTCATGCTAGTCATGGTCACGTGTGCACAATAAACTAGTCATGGTCGTGGTGTGCACAATAAACTAGTCGTGTCGTGTGCACAATAAACTAGTCATGGTCGTGGTGTGCACAATAAACTAGTCATGGTCGTGGTGTGCACAATAAACTAGTCATGGTCGTGGTGTGCACAATAAACTAGTCATGGTCGTGGTGTGCACAATAAACTAGTCATGGTCGTGGTGTGCACAATAAACTAGTCATGGTCGTGGTGTGCACAATAAACTAGTCATGGTCGTGGTGTGCACAATAAACTAGTCATGGTCGTGGTGTGCACAATAAACTAGTCATGGTCGTGGTGTGCACAATAAACTAGTCATGGTCGTGGTGTGCACAATAAACTAGTCATGGTCGTGGTGTGCACAATAAACTAGTCATGGTCGTGGTGTGCACAATAAACTAGTCATGGTCGTGGTGTGCACAATAAACTAGTCATGGTCGTGGTGTGCAGAATAAACTAGTCATGGTCGTGGTGTGCACAATAAACTAGTCATGGTCGTGGTGTGCACAATAAACTAGTCATGGTCGTGGTGTGCACAATAAACTAGTCATGGTCGTCGTGTGCATAATAAACTAGTCATCGTGGTGTGCACAATAAACTAGTCATGGTCGTGATGCACAATAAACTAGTCATGGTCGTGGTGTGCACAATAAACTAGTCATGGTCGTGGTGTGCACAATAAACTAGTCATGGTCGTGGTGTGCACAATAAACTAGTCATGGTCGTGGTGTGCACAATAAACTAGTCATGGTCGTGGTGTGCACAATAAACTAGTCATGGTCATGGTGTGCACAATAAACTAGTCATGTTCGTGGTATGCACAATAAACTAGTCATGGTCGTGGTGTGCACAATAAACTAGTCATGGTCGTGGTGTGCACAATAAACTAGTCATGGTCGTGGTGTGCACAATAAACTAGTCATGGTCGTGGTGTGCACAATAAACTAGTCATGGTCGTGGTGTGCACAATAAACTAGTCATGGTCGTGGTGTGCACAATAAACTAGTCATGGTCGTGGTGTGCACAATAAACTAGTCATGGTCGTGGTGTGCACAATAAACTAGTCATGGTCGTGGTGTGCACAATAAACTAGTCATGGTCGTGGTGTGCACAATAAACTAGTCATGGTCGTGGTGTGCACAATAAACTAGTCATGGTCGTGGTGTGCACAATAAACTAGTCATGGTCGTGGTGTGCACAATAAACTAGTCATGGTCGTGGTGTGCACAATAAACTAGTCATGGTCGTGCTGTGGACAATAAATTAGTCATGGTCGTGGTGTGCACAATAAACTAGTCATGGTCGTGGTGTGCACAATAAACTAGTCATGGTCGTGGTGTGCACAATAAACTAGTCATGGTCGTGGTGTGCACAATAAACTAGTCATGGTCATGGTGTGCACAATAAACTAATCATGGTCGTGGTTTGCACAATAAACAAGTCATGGCCGTGGTGTGCATAATAAACAAGTCATGGTCGCGGTGTGCACAATAAACTAATCATGGTCGTCGTGTGCACAATAAACTAGTCATGGTCCTGGTGTGCACAATAAACTAGTCATGGTCGTGCTGTGGACAATAAACTAGTCATGGTCGTGGTGTGCACAATAAACTAGTCATGGTCGTGGTGTGCACAATAAACTAGTCATGGTCGTGGTGTGCACAATAAACTAGTCATGGTCGTGGTGTGCACAATAAACTAGTCATGGTCGTGGTGTGCACAATAAACTAGTCATGGTCGTGGTGTGCACAATAAACTAGTCATGGTCGTGGTGTGCACAATAAACTAGTCATGGTCGTGGTGTGCACAATAAACTAGTCATGGTCGTGGTGTGCACAATAAACTAGTCATGGTCGTGGTGTGCACAATAAACTAGTCATGGTCGTGGTGTGCACAATAAACTAGTCATGGTCGTGGTGTGCACAATAAACTAGTCATGGTCGTGGTGTGCACAATAAACTAGTCATGGTCGTGGTGTGCACAATAAACTAGTCATGGTCGTGGTGTGCACAATAAACTAGTCATGGTCGTGGTGTGCACAATAAACTAGTCATGGTCGTGGTGTGCACAATAAACTAGTCATGGTCGTGGTGTGCACAATAAACTAGTCATGGTCGTGGTGTGCACAATAAACTAGTCATGGTCGTGGTGTGCACAATAAACTAGTCATAAACTAGTCATGGTCGTGGTGTGCACAACAAATAAACTAGTCATGGTCGTGGTGTGCACAATAAACTAGTCATGGTCGTGGTGTGCACAGTAAACTAGTCATGGTCGTGGTGTGCACAATAAATTAGTCATGGTCGTGGTGTGCACAATAAACTATTCATGGTCGTGGTTTGCACAATAAACAAGTCATGGTCGTGGTGTGCAGAATAAACTAGTCATGGTCGTGGTGTGCACAATAAACTAGTCATGGTCGTGGTGTGCACAATAAACTAGTCATGGTCGTCGTGTGCACAATAAACTAGTCATGGTCGTGGTGTGCACAATAAACTAGTCATGGTCGTGGTGTGCACAATAAACTAGTCATGGTCGTGGTGTGCACAATAAACTAGTCATGGTCGTGGTGTGCACAATAAACTAGTCATGGTCGTGGTGTGCACAATAAACTAGTCATGGTCGTGGTGTGCACAATAAACTAGTCATGGTCGTGGTGTGCACAATAAACTAGTCATGGTCGTGGTGTGCACAATAAACTAGTCATGGTCGTGGTGTGCACAATAAACTAGTCATGGTCGTGATGTGCACAATAAACTAGTCATGGTCGTGGTGTGCACAATAAACTAGTCATGGTCGTGGTGTGCACAATAAACTAGTCATGGTCGTGGTGTGCACAATAAACTAGTCATGGTCGTGGTGTGCACAATAAACTAGTCATGGTCGTGGTGTGCACAATAAACTAGTCATGGTCGTGGTGTGCACAATAAACTAGTCATGGTCGTGGTGTGCACAATAAACTAGTCATGGTCGTGGTGTGCACAATAAACTAGTCATGGTCGTGGTGTGCACAATAAACTAGTCATGGTCGTGGTGTGCACAATAAACTAGTCATGGTCGTGGTGTGCACAATAAACTAGTCATGGTCGTGGTGTGCACAATAAACTAGTCATGGTCGTGTAGTGCACAATAAACTAGTCATGGTCGTGGAGTGCACGATAATCTAGTCATGGTCGTGGTGTGCACAATACACTAGTCATGGTCGTGGTGTGCACAATAAACTAGTCATGGTCGTGGTGTGCACAATAAACTAGTCATGGTCGTGGTGTGCACAATAAACTAGTCATGGTCGTGGTGTGCACAATAAACTAGTCATGGTCGTGGTGTGCACAATAAACTAGTCATGGTCGTGCTGTGGACAATAAATTAGTCATGGTCGTGGTGTGCACAATAAACTAGTCATGGTCGTGGTGTGCACAATAAACTAGTCATGGTCGTGGTGTGTACAGTAAACTAGTCATGGTCGTCGTGTGCACAATAAACTAGTCATGGTCGTGGTGTGCACAATAAACTAGTCATGGTCGTGGTGTGCACAATAAACTAGTCATGGTCGTGGTGTGCACAATAAACTAGTCATGGTCGTGGTGTGCACAATAAACTAGTCATGGTCATGGTGTGCACAATAAACTAATCATGGTCGTGGTGTGCACAATAAACTAGTCATGGTCGTGCTGTGGACAATAAACTAGTCATGGTCGTGATTTGGACAAAAAATTAGTCATGGTCGTGGTGTGCACAATAAACTAGTCATGGTCCTGGTGTGCACAATAAACTAGTCATGGTCGTGCTGTGGACAATAAACTAGTCATGGTCGTGCTGTGGACAATAAATTAGTCATGGTCGTGGTGTGCACAATAAACTAGTCATGGTCATGGTGTGCACAATAAACTAATCATGGTCGTGGTGTGCACAATAAACAAGTCATGGTCGTGGTGTGCACAATAAACTAGTCATGGTCATGGTGTGCACAATAAACTAATCATGGTCGTGGTTTGCACAATAAACAAGTCATGGCCGTGGTGTGCAGAATAAACAAGTCATGGTCGTGGTGTGCACAATAAACTAGTCATGGTCGTGGTGTGCACAATAAACTAATCATGGTCGTCGTGTGCACAATAAACTAGTCATGGTCCTGGTGTGCACAATAAACTAGTCATGGTCGTGCTGTGGACAATAAACTAGTCATGGTCGTGCTGTGGACAATAAATTAGTCATGGTCGTGGTGTGCACAATAAACTAGTCATGGTCGTGGTGTGCACAATAAACTAGTCATGGTCGTGGTGTGCACAATAAACTAGTCATGGTCGTGGTGTGCACAATAAACTAGTCATGGTCGTGGTGTGCACAATAAACTAGTCATGGTCGTGGTGTGCACAATAAACTAGTCATGGTCGTGGTGTGCACAATAAACTAGTCATGGTCGTGATGTGCACAATAAACTAGTCATGGTCGTGGTGTGCACAATAAACTAGTCATGGTCGTGGTGTGCACAATAAACTAGTCATGGTCGTGGTGTGCACAATAAACTAGTCATGGTCGTCGTGTGCACAATAAACTAGTCATGGTCGTCGTGTGCACAATAAACTAGTCATGGTCGTGGTGTGCACAATAAACTAGTCATGGTCGTGGTGTGCACAATAAACTAGTCATGGGCGTGGTGTGCACAATAAACTAGTCATGGTCGTGGTATGCACAATAAACTAGTCATGGTCGTGGTGTGCACAATAAACTAGTCATGGTCGTAGTGTGCACAATAAACTAGTCATGGTCGTGGTGTGCACAATAAACTAGTCATGGTCGTCGTGTGCACAATAAACTAGTCATGGTCGTGGTGTGCACAATAAACTAGTCATGGTCGTGGTGTGCACAATAAACTAGTCATGGTCGTGGTGTGCACAATAAACTAGTCATGGTCGTGGTGTGCACAATAAACTAGTCATGGTCGTGGTGTGCACAATAAACTAGTCATGGTCGTGGTGTGCACAATAAACTAGTCATGGTCGTGGTGTGCACAATAAACTAGTAATGGTCGTGGTGTGCACAGTAAACTAGTCATGGTCGTGGTGTGCACAATAAACTAGTCATGGTCGTGGTGTGCACAATAAACTAGTCATGGTCGTGGTGTGCACAATAAACTAGTCATGGTCGTGGTGTGCACAATAAACTAGTCATGGTCGTGGTGTGCACAATAAACTAGTCATGGTCGTGGTGTGCACAATAAACTAGTCATGGTCGTGGTGTGCACAATAAACTAGTCATGGTCGTGGTGTGCACAATAAACTAGTCATGGTCGTCGTGTGCACAATAAACTAGTCATGGTCGTGGTGTGCACAATAAACTAGTCATGGTCGTGGTGTGCACAATAAACTAGTCATGGTCGTGGTGTGCACAATAAACTAGTCATGGTCATGGTGTGCACAATAAACTAGTCATGGTCGTGGTGTGCACAATAAACTAGTCATGGTCGTGGTGTGCACAATAAACTAGTCATGGTCGTGGTGTGCACAATAAACTAGTCATGGTCGTGGTGTGCACAATAAACTAGTCATGGTCGTCGTGTGCACAATAAACTTGTCATGGTCGTCGTGTGCACAATAAGCTAGTCATGGTCATGTTGTGCACAATAAACTAGTCATGGTCGTGGTGTGCACAATAAACTAGTCATGGTCGTCGTGTGCACAATAAACTAGTCATGGTCGTCGTGTGCACAATAAACTAGTCATGGTCGTCGTGTGCACAATAAACTAGTCATGGTCATGGTGTGCACAATAAACTAGTCATGGTCGTGGTGTGCACAATAAACTAGTCATGGTCATGGTGTGCACAATAAACTAGTCATGGTCGTGGTGTGCACAATAAACTAGTCATGGTCGTGGTGTGCACAATAGACTAGTCATGGTCGTGGTGTGCACAATAAACTAGTCATGGTCGTGGTGTGCACAATAAACTAGTCATGGTCGTCGTGTGCACAATAAACTCGTCATGGTCGTCGTGTGCACAATAAACTAGTCATGGTCGTGGTGTGCACAATAAACTAGTCATGGTCGTGGTGTGCACAATAAACTAGTCATGGTCATGGTGTGCACAATAAACAAGTCATGGTCGTGGTGTGCACAATAAACTAGTCACTTCGGTGGCAAAATCTATCTTAACAATATTTGTTCCTTTATATCCCGTATCATTTTATGATTCATTATACAGTAAAAATGTTAATACTGAATATTCTTTCATAGATATTCAGAGAACATAGTTAACTATATTCAGAGAACATAGTTAACTATATTCAGAGAACATAGTTAACTATATTCAGAGAACATAGTTAACTATATTCATAGAACATAGTTAACTATATTCAGAGAACGTTGTTAACTATATTCAGAGAACATAGTTAACTATATTCAGAGAACATAGTTAACTATATTCAGAGAACATAGTTAACATTATTCAGAGAAGATAGTTAACTATATTCATAGAGCATAGTTAACTATATTCAGAGAACATAGTTAACTATATTCAGAGAACATAGTTAACTATATTCATAGAACATAGTTAACTATATTCAGAGAACATAGTTAACTATATTCAGAGAACATGGTTAACTATATTCAGAGAACATAGTTAACTATATTCAGAGAACATTGTTAACTATATTCAGAGAACATAGTTAACTATATTCAGAGAACATAGTTAACTATATTCAAAGAACATCGTTAACTATATTCAGAGAACATAGTTAACTATATTCAGAAAACATAGTTAACTGTATTCAGAGAACATAGTTAACTATGTTCAGAGAACATAATTAGCTATATTCAGAGAACATAGTTAACTATATTAAGAGAACATAGTTAACTATATTCAGAGAACATAGTTAACTATATTCAGAAAACATAGTTAACTATATTCAGAGAACATAGTTAACTATATTCAGAGAACATAGTTATCTATATTCAGAGAACATAGTTAACTATATTCAGAAAACATAGTTAACTATATTCAGAGAACATAGTTAACTATATTCAGAGAACATAGTTAACTATATTTAAAGAACATCGTTAACTATATTCAGAGAACATAGTTAACTATATTCAGAAAACATAGTTAACTATATTCAGAGAACATAGTTAACTATGTTCAGAGAACATAATTAGCTATATTCAGAGAACATAGTTAACTATATTAAGAGAACATACTTAACTATATTCAGAGAACATAATTAACTATATTCAGAAAACATAGTTAACTATATTCAGAGAACATAGTTAACTATATTCAGAGAACATAGTTAACTATATTCAGAGAACATAGTTAACTATATTCATAGAACATAGTTATTTATAATCAGAGAACATAGTTAACTATATTCAGAAAACATAGTTAACTATATTCAGAGAACATAGTTAACTATATTCAGAGAACATAGCTAACTATATTCAGAGAACATAGTTAACTATATTCAGAGAACATAGTTAACTATATTCAGAGAACATAGTTAACTGTATTAAAAGAACATAGTTAACTATATTCAGAGAACATAGTTAAGTATATTCAGAGAACATAGTTAACTATATTCAGAGAACATAGTTAAGTATATTCAGAGAACATAGTTAACTATATTCAGAGAACATAATCAACTCTATTCAGAGAACATAGTTAACTATATTCAGAGAACATAGTTAACTATATTCAGAAAACATAGTTAACTATATTCAGAGAACATAGTTAACTATATTCAGAGAACATAGTTAACTGTATTCTGAAAACATAGTTAACTATGTTCAGAGAACATAGTTAACTATATTCAGAGAACATAGCTAACTATATTCTGAGAACATAGTTAACTATTCAGCCACGTGAGTTACCAGATGTCCCAAGGCCTCATGCTGTGGTCTGCTGCCCGCATCACATCGACGCCACCCACGATGCTGCCCGACTTCATGACGTCACGATGTCTGTTGACGTCACCTCACGATGTCTGCTGACGTCACCTCACGATGTCTGCCTGACGTCACCTCGAGATGTCTGCCTGACGTCACCTCACGATGTCTGCTGACGTCACCTCACGATGTCTGCCTGACGTCACCTCGAGATGTCTGCTGACGTCACCTCTCGATGTCTGCCTGACGTCACCTCGAGATGTCTGTTGACGTCACTGCTGCTGACGTCACCTTGCGACATCACGCCTGACATCACATGATGTCACATCGAGTGTTCTAGTAATTATTTCAGATTGAGAGAAAATATATGTCGTGTGTTAATTAATTCCTCTCAGTCAGTGTTCTCACATTTTAGTATGTCTTAGTCAGTTTTATGCGCAGAAAAGCATCATTTGCTAGTTAAGCCATGTTGTACCGTATGTACAGCGGTGTGTTTTTAAAGTTTCGTGTGTCCAGTGAGGTCTGGCCCAGCCAGACCTGAGTAGCACCACTGTGTTAGTCACCCGCCTGACCAGTGTTTGACAGCTGATTTCTCAGCCCTGAGCGTATGAGCCCCCTTGTACAGAAAGCTTTTATGCTCGTCGCTCGTGATGTTCTGTAGAATCGTACCTGCTACGATTCCCATCGAGATTTGTTTCACTTCACCTCCAGACCGTCAGAGTGCAGTTATATGTAGAGAAACAAGTCTGGGGACGCTTAGACTAACCTCTGCTATAACTCCAGCTGTCGAGAGATGATACTCGTCAAGCCGCAGCCAGCCCTGTCGGCAGGCGCTGTGTCAGCCTCGTGTCACAAGCTTCAGTGAGCAGCCTGCACAAAGAAGATGTCACTTTGACTGCTAGCTCTCTCACTGCAGTCTGGTGTATGATGTTACGACTCCCAGATGTTTCGCCCAGTCGTCTCTGCCACGACTCGCTCCACAACTCGCTCCACGCTCGCCGGCAGTGATAGCCCAGCGACAGTACCAGTCGAGAAGTGTCCTCCTGAGTCGCTTGTCAGAAGTCCTGCCCAGTGGCCGAGTTTTGTCGACGCCTCACTCGAGGGCACCAGCATGTCGTGCCCCAGGTTGAGTGAAAACCTGCAGCGACTCCTACAATGTCTGCTTCACCGTTCCAGAGGAGACCGTACCCTGTTACGTCACAGCTCAGCCGCAGCGATGTCTCCCGTGTTGCAGTATCTGTCCAGACGCAGGAAGGCGTGCAGTGATGCCCATCGACGCTCATTGCCTTTGACCACGATGTTTAGCACACCCCACATGTTTTTTTCTTCCCTCCCTGTAGGAAGTTTTTTTTTCCATGTCCATATGTATATATATGTTTTTATTTTGTGTTCTGTGTCCTGTTCCTACGAGAGAGAGACCGAGTTTCTTTTACTACCAGTATTGTCGCGTCGGGACGACGCGCGGTAGGTGGCCGAGCGTATGTAGACAGCCTGTACTGTCTGCACAGACAGCCCATGCTGTCTGCCAGCTTAGATCATATTTCGCGCCACTCAGGTGCTGCCATCTATAGGCCTTGCCACTTCAGTATGCCCAGACTTGCCTCGCTCTCACTCACACAGCGGCCTGGCATCAAGACACAAGGCCTCCCAGCTCTCTCTCGCGGGCATGGCCCTGCCCGGGCCATGGGCACAAACACACAAGCCTGTGTAACCCAACACTAGTTATCAATAAAGTAAGAAGCCTCCGAAGAAGTATATCTTTATCCACCGCGTACAGCACCTACAAAACAGCGCCGATATACTATATTCAGAAAACATAGTTAACTATATTCAGAGAACATAGTTAACTATATTCAGAAAACATAGTTAACTATATTCAGAAAACATAGTTAACTATATTCAGAGAACATAGTTAACTATATTCAGAGAACACAGTTAACAATATTCATAGAACATAGTTAACTATATTTAGAAAACATAGTTAACTATATTCAGAGAACATAGTTAGCTATATTCAGAGAACATAGTTAACTATTTTCAGAGAACATAGTTAGCTATATTCAGAGAACATAGTTAGCTATATTCAGAGAACATAGTTAACTATATTCAGAGAACATAGTTAACTATATTCTGAGAACATAGTTAACTATATTCGGAGAACATAGTTAACTATATTCAGAGAACATAGTTAGCTATATTCAGAGAACATAGTTAACTGTATTCAGAGAACATAGTTAACTATATTTAGAGAACATAGTTAACTGTATTCAGAGAACATAGTTAACTATATTCAGAGAACCTAGTTAACTGTATTCAGAGAACATAGTTAACTATATTCAGAGAATATAGTTAACTGTATTCAGAGAACATAGTTAACTATATTCAGAGAACATAGTTAACTATATTCAGAGAACTTAGTTAACTATATTCAGAGAACATTGTTAACTATATTCAGAGATCATAGTTAACTATATTCAGAGAACATAGTTAACTATATTCAGAGAACTTAGTTAGCTATATTCAGAGAACATAGTTAACTATATTCAGAGAACATAGTTAACTATATTCAGAGAACATAGTTAACTATATTCAGAGAACATAGTTAACTATATTCAGAGAACATAGTTAAATATATTCAGAGAACATAGTTAACTGTATTCAGAGAACATTGTTAACTATTTTTAGTGAACATAGTTAACTATATTCAGAGAACATAATTAACTATATTCAGAGAACATAGTTAACTATAATCAGAGAACATAGTTAACTATATTCAGAGAACATAGTTAACTATATTCAGAGAACATAGTTAACTATATTCAGAGAACATAGTTAACTATATTCAGAGAACATAGTTAACTATATTCAGAAAACATAGTTAACTATATTCAGAGAACATAGTTAACTATATTCAGAGAACATAGTTAACTATATTCAGAGAACATAGTTAACTATATTCAGAGAACATAGTTAACTGAAACTCAAGCATCTTGTGTGTATATATTGAGGCTAAGATAACTGGATATTATTATCTTGGTGTGTGTGTGTGTGTGTGTGTGTGTGTGTGAGTGTGTGTGTGTGTGTGTGCATTCACCTAATTGTGGTTGCAGGGGTCGAGACTCAGCTCCTGGCCCCGCGTTTCCACTGAGTGTTACTAGGTCCTCTCTCTCTCTCCTCCCGGAGCTTTATCATACCTCATCTTAAAGCTATGTATGGCTTCTGGCTCCACTACATCACTCGCAAGACTATTCGACTTCCTGACGAGTCTATAACTGAACAAATACTTCCTAACATCACTGTGACTCATCTGAGTCGTCAATTGTAATAATGTTGGTAGAATTGCCGACAATATGTAAAGTAAAAGGACATAAGTGCAACTAATGTGACATTTTTATGTCACATTAATTGCACTTGTGTCCCTTTACTTTACAAACTTTCCAATTGCGATTCCTTGTTTCTGTGTCCCATCTCTGGAACATCCTGTCTCTGTCCACCTTGTCTCTTCCACCCAGTATTTTGTATGTTGCTATCATGTCTTCCATAACCCTCCTGTCCTCCAGTGTCGTCAGGCCGATTTCCCTTAACATTTCTTCATAGGACATTCCCGTTAGCTCAGGAACTAACCTTGTCGCAAACCTTTGCACTTTCTCTAATTTCTTGACGTGCATGATCAAGTGTGGGTTCCAAACAGGTGCTGCATACTCCCATATAGGCCTGAGGTACACAGTGTACAGTGTCTTGAACGATTCCTAAGGTATCGGAACGTAAATCTCAGGTTTGCCAGTCGCCCACATACTGCAGCAGTTATCTGGTTGATGTATGCTTCCGGAGACATGCTCGGTGTTATACTCTCCCCAAGATCTTTCTCCTTGAGCGAGGTTTGTAGTCTTTGGCCACCTAGTCTATACTCCATTTGCGGTCTTTTTTGCCCTTCCCCGATCTTCACGACTTTGCATTTGGCGGGGTTAAATTCGAGAAGCCAGTTGCTGGACCAGGTATCCAACCTGTCCACGTCTCTTTGAAGTCCTAACTGATTCTCATTTGATTTAATTCTCCTCATTAACTTCACATCATCTGAGAACAGGGACACTTCTGAGTCTAACCCTTCCTTCATGCCATTCACATATACCAGAAATAGCACTGGTCCTAGGACTGACCCCTGTGGGGCCCCGCTCATCACAGGTGCCCACTGTGATACCTCATCACGTACCCTGACTCGTTGCCTCCCTGTCAGGTATTCTCTGATCCATTGCAGCGCTCTTCCTGTTATACGCGCCTGATCCTCTAGCTTTTGCACCAATCTCCTGTAAGGAACTGTGTCGAAGGTCTTCTTGCAGTCCAAGAAGATGCAATCAACCCACCCCTCTCTCTCGTGTCATACTGTTAGAGTCTCTGCATAAGTCTTGTCTCCTGTATTGACTGCAGGCTTCACGACTGGTCTTCCTGTACTCGTCTTTTCCTGAATCCCTACAGCCCCCTCGTCTGTGACTGGTATAGAAGTCCCTGATGTCATTCCTGTTCTGTCATTTGTCTCTCTATTCCAGTTTTTTTTAGATCCTCTTCTAAGCACTTTATCTTATCTTCTGCTGCTAAAACTTGTAGTCCGCACTTCCTGCTCTCTTCAGCTATCCTCTCCTCCATTACCCTGCAGAGCTCAGCTAGCTTCTTTCCCCACTCCTCCATTTTTGTGTGCTCTACATCCCAATCTTCCCTCCCAGGTTTCTCCCTCCTGTGTTCGACCTCCAGACCCCTGGGTCTCCACCCTCTTGCGTGTGCGATCACAGAATGGTGGACAGCTTGTCATTGCATTTACTGTATGCTTATAAGAGAATATTGTATAATATTGGAAGATAATGTGACATCCAGCACGCTTAATCATGCTTTTTTTCTGCCACAATGATCAACATATGCAAGAAGTACTTACCTTGTGTGTTGCACAAGTGACCCACTAACAGGAGTTGCTGTGGGAAGAAACCTCTTTATAACCAGGCTGCAACACTGCACTCTGCACCTGCTAAGGAGTTTTAACATCTTCATCAAATCTCTGCTTGTGCTGATGCTACTGTTGTTGTTGTCATTGCTGCTGCTGCTGCTGCTGCTGATATCACTGATGCTACCAGTAGTGTTTCTGCTGCTATTGTTTTCGTTAATGTTGCTTTTTATCTGTTGCTAAAGTTGATGCTGCTGGTGCTCTAAATAAGAAAAAAGCTGATTTGTAATCTTCATAAGCTTGGCTTCACTTCTCTTCTCCGTCCATATCCGTGTCTTATACAAACCATTGCAGTTTGTTTCTATGCAAGTTTAGAAAACAGCAATTAGTGTACAAAAAACAGCTGGTCGGCCTGTCAACAAGTGAGCCACCAATCAGCAGGCAACAGCGAGCTAGTGGAACAGATTTTCTGCCATGCATCACTACCACAGTGCTGAAGCTTCTTGGTCAGATCTACTTTTGTTTTGCATAAGTTCACAGGTTTTCTCCAACATAGCTTCATCTCTAATCGTACCCAATTAAACAAGGACCCACTTAAACAAACCATACCACGGGCGGGATTTGAACCCGCGGTCAGAGAGTCTCAAAACTCCAGACCGTCGCGTTAGCCACTAGACCAGCTAGCCACAATAAGATTCGTCCAACTAGGTATATTTCTACACCATAGGAAGGTTAGCATAGGCACCACTGTGACCACAAATGCAAGTTTTTACAGGCGAATCTCCAGCTAGCGTGGCCGTGACGAACTCTAACTCAAGTCCCCTCAAAGCCATTAACATGACTCACGAAATCGTAATGACACGATTGCAAACAAACCATACCACGGGCAGGATTTGAACCCGCGGGATTTGAAGGTTAGCCTATGCTAACCTTCCTATGGTGTAGAAATATACCTAGTTGGACGAATCTTATTGTGGCTAGCTGGTCCAGTGGCTAACGCGACGGTCTGGAGTTTTGAGATTCTGACCGCGGGTTCAAATCCCACCCGTGGTATGGTTTGTTTGCAATCGTGCCATTGCGATTTCGTGAGTCAATGACCCACTTCTCTTACAGAAGAACATAAGAACATAAGAAAGAAGGAACACTGCAGCAGGCCTACTGGCCCATGCGAGGCAGGTCCAAGTCTCCTACCTGCTTAAGCCAATGCCCTAACCTTGTCAGGTCAGGTCACATTGATAAATTAGACACATATGCAACACTTGGGCATCTTTAATGAGGAAATGTTTCGCCACATAGTGTCTTCATCAGTCCATACAAAGGAGAATGGTGAAGAACAGGAGGAGTTTAAGGTAATCAGTCCCTCAGTCTTGAGTCGATGTAGTCAGTCCATCAATCTTGAAAAGTATACAGCTTATGTGCGAAGAAGTGGTTTATATACTGTAGGCAGGAGAGGTGCAGCAGTCATAGGTGGTATCACATTTGTCCATTGTGGAAGTAGGTCATGCCCATGGGCATGACCTACTTCCTACTATGACCTACCAAAGCGATGGGGCCGCATAACATCTCTCCATGGATCCTGAGAGAGGGACCAGAGGTGATATGTGTACCACTAGCAGCAATTTTCAACACATCTCTCGAAACAGGGTGACTATCTGAGGTATGGAAGACACCAAATGTAGTCCCAATTTTACAAAAGGAGACAGACAGGGAGCATTAAACTACAGACGAGTGTCACTGACATGTACAGTGCTAGTAATGACATTATACTGCGCCTCCCCCACACACGTACCAAAACACAAACACATACCATGAAAGATTATAATATATATATTTGCATACTTACTGAGGTTTTAATACTTGATGCTGCGTCCTTTATGCTTAATCATGCCCCTCAGCCGTTCAGGAAGACTTTCAATCAAATTCTTGAGGGTTTAGGGAGGTATATTATCCCATGCCTCATGTAGAGCAGCCTCCAGCTACGGGATGGAACTGATAACCTTGCCCAGTAAACTTTGTTTCTCTATTGATTAGAGGTTCTCAGTAGTGTTTAGGTCTGGGGAATTGCCTGGCCAGTCATTAAAGAACCTCATTTCACAGTCCTTAAGCCACTGAGCTACAGATTTGGTAGTATGACACAGTGCACCATCCTGCTTAAAAACCGTAGCCCAACACTTGTCAATGCTTAAGGTAAATTGTCACACAATAACTCCGGGTAAATATACTGGTTTTTGGGAAGCACAATGAGTTCACCAACACTCTGAGCACTGAAACACCCCCAAATCATGAGCGAGTCTCGGTGTTTGGTGGTCCCACGGGTGTAGCTGGGTCTAGCAGGCCACTACCTCTGGCCTCGTACATGTCCCCCACGGTTATTGGTGATGGTGAAGGTTGCTTCATCACTCCAAAGTACTTCAGACCACTGTTGAGGATTCCAGTTAAGATATTTCTTTGCATAATCCAACCTACGTTTCTTTTGTGGCTTGGAGAGGATCGGTTTCTTAACCTGGCAGTGACTGCTGTAGCCCAGTTCTGACACACGTCTCCTAACAGTTCTTACAGACATCTCTGAGAGATGTGAGTTCTTCTCTTTCAATTATCTAGTAGTTATTTTAGGTGTAACACAGTAAAGGTACGAACAAATGTATTCTTTGAGAGGCCAGGCCGAGGTTTGGCGGATGGTAACTCGACACCACCACCAGCCTTGAAACGCTGGATTACGCACACCATCAGGTGCCCCGTGGCCTGATTGCTAAAGCTGTCTGTTCACACAGCAAGGGTCTGCATTCGATTCCCAGGGCGGGTAGAAACATTGGGCGTGTTTCTTTACACCAGTTGTCTATGTTCACCCATCAGTAAAATGGGTACCTAGGAGTTAGTTGACTGGTGTGGGTCGCATCCTGGGACAAGGACCTAATTTGCCCGAAATGCTCTGCATAACAAGGGGCTTTCTATACAGTAATATATCATTGATGTCAGCTAGGCCTGTATACCATGTACATGTACTTGTAGTAAATAAGATATTATTTAACATTCTCCACTATTTCTTTCGTCCGGTGCCCAGCTTTGTGAAGCCCTATGATTTTAGCTATAGATTCAGATGTTAAAGATTTCCTTTTACCCATAATCAAACATGTATAGTCCCAAAACGAAAGGGAACACTGGACAGAAGATAGGCAGATGAGAGACAAAAGTGCAACACTTTCTCTCACCATGGCAGCCACGTGAGCACTGAGGAGTCACTGTGGAGTGTGGTGGCAGGCCGTGACGTCATGCTGCTACTCGGCATAATGCCTTGACGAAAAAAGACCCCTTGTATGGTAGGTCTTTGATTTTTGTCACAGCATTATGCCGAGGCGCTCACATGGCATAATGCCGTGACTAGCACTGTATATATATCGTATGCAAAGTCATGGAGAAGATTATCAGGAGAAGAGTGGTGGAGCACCTAGAACGGAATGATCTTATCAACAACAACCAGCAAGGTTTCAGGGACGGGAAGTCCTATGTTGCGAACCTACTGGAGTTTCATGATAGGGTGACAGCAGTAAGACAAGAGAGAGGAGTGGGTAAATAGTGTTTTCTTAGTGTAAAAAGGCGTTTGATACAGTTCCAGACAAAAGATTAGTGCAAAAGCTGGAGGACCAGGCAGGGATAACTAGGAAAGTACTGCAATGGATCAGGGAATACCTGTCGGGAAGATAACAGCGAGTCATGGTACGTGGCGAGGTGTCAGAGTGGGCACCTGTGCAGGGTTCCACAGGGGTCAGTCCTAGGACCGGTGCTGTTTCTTGTATATGTGAACGACCTGATGGAAGGAATAGAGTTCGAAATGTCCCTGTTTGCAGACGATGTGAAGTTGATGAGAAGAATTCAATCGGACGACGACCAGGCAGAACTACAAAGGGATCTGGACAGGCTGCAGACCTGGTCCAGAAACTGACTTCTGAAGTTCAACCCCACCAAGTGCAAAGTCATGAGGATGGAGAAGGGCAAAGAAGACCACAGATGGAGTACAGTCTAGGGGGCCGGAGACTACAAACTTCACTCAAGAAAAAGGATCCTGGGGTTAGTATAACATTGGGCACATCTCCTGAGGCGCACGTCAACCAAAAAACTGCTGCAGCATATGGGCGCCTGGCAAACCTAAAAATAGCATTCCAATATCTCTAACGTACACCGTGTTCAGGACCCTGTACACCGTGTACGTTAGGCCTATATTGGAGTATGCAGCACCATTTTGGAACCCACACCTAACCTAGCACGTAAGGAAAATTGCTAAGGTTTGCAACAAGACTAATCCCAGAGCTAAGGGGCATGTCCTACGAGGAGAGACTAAAGGAAATTGACATGATGAAACTGGAGAACAGGAGTGATAAGAGAAAATATGATAACGACATATAAAATATTGAAAGGAATCGACAAATTGGACGGAGACAGAATGTTCCAGAGATGGGACTCAGTAAGTAGGGGTCACAGTTGGAAGTTGAAGACTCATGAATCACAGGGATGTTAGGAAGTATTTCTTCAGTCACAGAGTTGTCAGGAAGTGGAGTAGACTGGGAAGCGATGAAGTGGAGGCAGGATTCATACATAGCTTTAATAAGATGTATGATAAAGCTCCTGGAGGAGGAAGAGTGACCTAGTAGCGGACAGTGAAGAGGCGGGGCCAGGAGATGTGAGCCGACCACTGCAACTAGAACTAGGTGAGTACAACTAGGAGAGTACACAGGAGCTGTGATTCGACCCCCTGCAACCATATATAGGTGAGTACACACATACACATTAAAACGCACACACGGAGTTCAGGAAATTAGATTTGATCCCTGAACCACATCTTGATGTGTACTTCCTCAGTCACACATATCTCTCTCTCTCTCTCTCTCTCTCTCTCTCTCTCTCTCCTATTAATGCTTATTCATATATGTGTACACGAAAATGAATTTGCAGAAGCACTAGTAATGGAAGGAAAAAAAATCCATTCTTGGAATATGTTATAATTATACGAATATTCTGTAGAAGACTAAACAGACAAAAACAGTTTCATGATCTGTGTTTACAAGTTGAGTTGAATAACGTCACAGTGAGTCTGGTTTCACCAAGTGGCTCTCCCTTAACATCTGTGACGTCACCGTGAGTCTGGCTTCACCAAGTGGCTCTCCCTTAACATCTGTGACGTCACCGTGAGTCTGGTTTCACCAAGTGGCTCTCCCTTAACATCTGTGACGTCACAGTGAGTCTGGCTTCACCAAGCGGCTCTCCCTTAACATCTGTGACGTCACCGTGAGTCTGGTTTCACCAAGTGGCTCTCCCTTAACATCTGTGACGTCACCGTGAGTCTGGCTTCACCAAGTGGCTCTCCCTTAACATCTGTGACGTCACAGTGAGTCTGGCTTCACCAAGTGGCTCTCCCTTAACATCTGTGACGTCACAGTGAGTCTGGCTTCACCAAGCGGCTCTCCCTTAACATCTGTGACGTCACCGTGAGTCTGGTTTCACCAAGTGGCTCTCCCTTAACATCTGTGACGTCACCGTGAGTCCGGCTTCACCAAGTGGCTCTCCCTTAACATCTGTGACGTCACAGTGAGTCTGGCTTCACCAAGTGGCTCTCCCTTAACATCTGTGACGTCACCGTGAGTCTGGCTTCACCAAGCGGCTCTCCCTTAACATCTGTGACGTCACCGTGAGTCTGGCTTCACCAAGTGGCTCTCCCTTAACATCTGTGACGTCACCGTGAGTCTGGCTTCACCAAGTGGCTCTCCCTTAACATCTTTGACGTCACCGTGAGTCTGGCTTCACCAAGCGGCTCTCCCTTAACATCTGTGACGTCACCGTGAGTCTGGCTTCACCAAGTGGCTCTCCCTTAACATCTGTGACGTCACGGTGAGTCTGGCTTCACCAAGTGGCTCTCCCTTAACATCTGTGACGTCACCGTGAGTCTGGCTTCACCAAGTGGCTCTCCCTTAACATCTGTGACGTCACCGTGAGTCTGGCTTCACCAAGCGCCTCTCCCTTAACATCTGTGACGTCACCGTGAGTCTGGCTTCACCGAGTGGCTCTCCCTTAACATCTGTGACGTCACCGTGAGTCTGGCTTCACCAAGTGGCTCTCCCTTAACATCTGTGACGTCACCGTGAGTCTGGCTTCACCAAGTGGCTCTCCCTTAACATCTGTGACGTCACCGTGAGTCTGGCTTCACCAAGCGGCTCTCCCTTAACATCTGTGACGTCACCGTGAGTCTGGCTTCACCAAGCGGCTCTCCCTTAACATCTGTGACGTCACCGTGAGTCTGGCTTCACCAAGTGGCTCTCCCTTAACATCTGTGACGTCACCGTGAGTCTGGCTTCACCAAGTGGCTCTCCCTTAACATCTGTGACGTCACCGTGAGTCTGGCTTCACCAAGCGGCTCTCCCTTAACATCTGTGACGTCACCGTGAGTCTGGCTTCACCAAGCGGCTCTCCCTTAACATCTGTGACGTCACCGTGAGTCTGGCTTCACCAAGCGGCTCTCCCTTAACATCTGTGACGTCACCGTGAGTCTGGCTTCACCAAGTGGCTCTCCCTTAACATCTGTGACGTCACCGTGAGTCTGGCTTCACCAAGTGGCTCTCCCTTAACATCTGTGACGTCACCGTGAGTCTGGCTTCACCAAGTGGCTCTCCCTTAACATCTGTGACGTCACCGTGAGTCTGGCTTCACCAAGTGGCTCTCCCTTAACATCTGTGACGTCACCGTGAGTCTGGCTTCACCAAGTGGCTCTCCCTTAACATCTGTGACGTCACCGTGAGTCTGGCTTCACCAAGTAGCTCTCCCTTAACATCTGTGACGTCACCGTGAGTCTGGCTTCACCAAGTGGCTCTCCCTTAACATCTGTGACGTCACCGTGAGTCTGGCTTCACCAAGTGGCTCTCCCTTAACATCTGTGACGTCACCGTGAGTCTGGCTTCACCAAGCGGCTCTCCCTTAACATCTGTGACGTCACCGTGAGTCTGGCTTCACCAAGTGGCTCTCCCTTAACATCTGTGACGTCACCGTGAGTCTGGCTTCACCAAGTGGCTCTCCCTTAACATCTGTGACGTCACCGTGAGTCTGGCTTCACCAAGCGGCTCTCCCTTAACATCTGTGACGTCACCGTGAGTCTGGCTTCACCAAGTGGCTCTCCCTTAACATCTGTGACGTCACCGTGAGTCTGGCTTCACCAAGTGGCTCTCCCTTAACATCTGTGACGTCACCGTGAGTCTGGCTTCACCAAGTGGCTCTCCCTTAACATCTGTGACGTCACGGTGAGTCTGGCTTCACCAAGTGGCTCTCCCTTAACATCTGTGACGTCACCGTGAGTCTGGCTTCACCGAGTGGCTCTCCCTTAACATCTGTGACGTCACCGTGAGTCTGGCTTCACCGAGTGGCTCTCCCTTAACATCTGTGACGTCACCGTGAGTCTGGCTTCACCGAGTGGCTCTCCCTTAACATCTGTGACGTCACCGTGAGTCTGGCTTCACCGAGTGGCTCTCCCTTAACATCTGTGACGTCACCGTGAGTCTGGCTTCACCGAGTGGCTCTCCCTTAACATCTGTGACGTCACCGTGAGTCTGGCTTCACCAAGTGGCTCTCCCTTAACATCTGTGACGTCACCGTGAGTCTGGCTTCACCAAGTGGCTCTCCCTTAACATCTGTGACGTCACCGTGAGTCTGGCTTCACCGAGTGGCTCTCCCTTAACATCTGTGACGTCACCGTTAGTCTGGCTTCACCAAGTGGCTCTCCCTTAACATCTGTGACGTCACCGTGAGTCTGGCTTCACCGAGTGGCTCTCCCTTAACATCTGTGACGTCACCGTGAGTCTGGCTTCACCGAGTGGCTCTCCCTTAACATCTGTGACGTCACCGTGAGTCTGGCTTCACCGAGTGGCTCTCCCTTAACATCTGTGACATCACCGTGAGTCTGGCTTCACCAAGCGGCTCTTCCTTAACATCTGTGACTTCACCGTGAGTCTGGCTTCACCAAGTGGCTCTCCCTTAACATCTGTGACGTCACCGTGAGTCTGGCTTCACCGAGTGGCTCTCCCTTAACATCTGTGACGTCACCGTGAGTCTGGCTTCACCAAGTGGCTCTCCCTTAACATCTGTGACGTCACCGTGAGTCTGGCTTCACCAAGCGGCTCTCCCTTAACATCTGTGACGTCACCGTGAGTCTGGCTTCATCAAGTGGCTCTCCCTTAACATCTGTGACGTCACCGTGAGTCTGGCTTCACCAAGTGGCTCTCCCTTAACATCTGTGACGTCACCGTGAGTCTGGCTTCACCAAGCGGCTCTCCCTTAACATCTGTGACGTCAGCGTGAGTCTGGCTTCATCAAGTGGCTCTCCCTTAACATCTGTGACGTCACCGTGAGTCTGGATTCATCAAGTGGCTCTCCCTTAACATCTGTGACGTCACCGTGAGTCTGGCTTCACCAAGTGGCTCTCCCTTAACATCTGTGACGTCACCGTGAGTCTGGCTTCATCAAGTGGCTCTCCCTTAACATCTGTGACGTCACCGTGAGTCTGGCTTCACCAAGTGGCTCTCCCTTAACATCTGTACCGTCACCGTGAGTCTGGCTTCACCGAGTGGCTCTCCCTTAACATCTGTGACGTCACCGAGAGTCTGGCTTCACCAAGTGGCTCTCCCTTAACATCTGTGACGTCACCGTGAGTCTGGCTTCACCAAGCGGCTCTCCCTTAACATCTGTGACGTCACCGTGAGTCTGGCTTCATCAAGTGGCTCTCCCTTAACATCTGTGACGTCACCGTGAGTCTGGCTTCACCAAGTGGCTCTCCCTTAACATCTGTGACGTCACCGTGAGTCTGGCTTCACCAAGCGGCTCTCCCTTAACATCTGTGACGTCACCGTGAGTCTGGCTTCATCAAGTGGCTCTCCCTTAACATCTGTGACGTCACCGTGAGTCTGGCTTCACCAAGTGGCTCTCCCTTAACATCTGTGACGTCACAGTGAGTCTGGCTTCACCAAGTGGCTCTCCCTTAACAACTGTGACGTCACAGTGAGTCTGGCTTCACCAAGTGGCTCTCCCTTAACATCTGTGACGTCACAGTGAGTCTGGCTTCACCAAGCGGCTCTCCCTTAACTTCTGTGACGTCACCGTGAGTCTGGCTTCACCAAGCGGCTCTCCCTTAACATCTGTGACGTCACCGTGAGTCTGGCTTCACCAAGCGGCTCTCCCTTAACATCTGTGACGTCACAGTGAGTCTGGCTTCACCAAGCGGCTATCCCTTAACATCTGTGACGTCACAGTGAGTCTGGCTTCACCAAGCGGCTCTCCCTTAACATCTGTGACGTCACAGTGAGTATGGCTTCACCAAGCGGCTCTCCCTTAACATCTGTGACGTCACAGTGAGTATGGCTTCACCAAGCGGCTCTCCCTTAACATCTGTGACGTCACAGTGAGTCTGGCTTCACCAAGCGGCTCTCCCTTAACATCTGTGACGTCACAGTGAGTCTGGCTTCACCAAGCGGCTCTCCCTTAAGATCTGTGACGTCACAGTGAGTCTGGCTTCACCAAGCGGCTCTCCCTTAACATCTGTGACGTCACAGTGAGTCTGGCTTCACCAAGCGGCTCTCCATTAACATCTGTGACGTCACAGTGAGTCTGGCTTCACCAAGTGGCTCTCCCTTAACATCTGTGACGTCACAGTGAGTCTGGCTTCACCAAGTGGCTCTCCCTTAACATCTGTGACGTCACAGTGAGTCTGGCTTCACCAAGTGGCTCTCCCTTAACATCTGCGACGTCACAGTGAGTCTGGCTTCACCAAGTGGCTCTCCCTTAACATCTGTGACGTCACAGTGAGTCTGGCTTCACCAAGTGGCTCTCCCTTAACATCTGTGACGTCACAGTGAGTCTGGCTTCACCAAGTGGCTCTCCCTTAACATCTGCGACATCACAGGGATTCTGGCTTTACCAAGTGGCTCTCCCTTAACATCTGTGACGTCACAGTGAGTCTGGCTTCACCAAGTGGCTCTCCCTTAACATCTGCGACATCACAGTGATTCTGGCTTTACCAAGTGGCTCTCCCTTAACATCTGCGACGTCACAGTGAGTCTAGCTTCACCAAGTGGCTCTCCCTTAACATCTGCGACATCACAGTGATTCTGGCTTTACCAAGTGGCTCTCCCTTACATCTGCGACGTCACAGTGAGTCTGGCTTCACCAAGCGGCTCTCCCTTAACATCTGTGACGTCACAGTGAGTCTGGCTTCACAAAGTGGCTCTCCCTTAACATCTGCGACATCACAGGGATTCTGGCTTTACCAAGTGGCTCTCCCTTAACATCTGTGACATCACAGGGATTCTGTCTTTACCAAGTGGCTCTCCCTTAACATCTGTGACGTCACAGTGAGTCTGGCTTCACCAAGTGGCTCTCCCTTAACATCTGTGACGTCACAGTGAGTCTGGCTTCACCAAGCGGCTCTCCCTTAACATCTGTGACGTCACAGTGAGTCTGGCTTCACCAAGCGGCTCTCCCTTAACATCTGTGACGTCACAGTGAGTCTGGCTTCACCAAGCGGCTCTCCCTTAACATCTGTGACGTCACAGTGAGTCTGGCTTCACCAAGCGGCTCTCCATTAACATCTGTGACGTCACAGTGAGTCTGGCTTCACCAAGCGGCTCTCCCTTAACATCTGTGACGTCACAGTGAGTCTGGCTTCACCAAGCGGCTCTTCCTTAACATCTGTGACGTCACAGTGAGTCTGGCTTCACCAAGCGGCTCTCCATTAACATCTGTGACGTCACAGTGAGTCTGGCTTCACCAAGTGGCTCTCCCTTAACATCTGTGACGTCACAGTGAGTCTGGCTTCACCAAGTGGCTCTCCCTTAACATCTGTGACGTCACAGTGAGTCTGGCTTCACCAAGAGGCTCTCCCTTAACAACTGTGACGTCACCGGGAGTCTGGCTTCACCAAGTGGCTCTCCCTTAACATCTGTGACGTCACAGTGAGTCTGGCTTCACCAAGCGGCTCTCCCTTAACTTCTGTGACGTCACCGTGAGTCTGGCTTCACCAAGCGGCTCTCCCTTAACATCTGTGACGTCACCGTGAGTCTGGCTTCACCAAGCGGCTCTCCCTTAACATCTGTGACGTCACAGTGAGTCTGGCTTCACCAAGCGGCTCTCCCTTAACATCTGTGACGTCACAGTGAGTCTGGCTTCACCAAGCGGCTCTCCCTTAACATCTGTGACGTCACAGTGAGTATGGCTTCACCAAGCGGCTCTCCCTTAACATCTGTGACGTCACAGTGAGTATGGCTTCACCAAGCGGCTCTCCCTTAACATCTGTGACGTCACAGTGAGTCTGGCTTCACCAAGCGGCTCTCCCTTAACATCTGTGACGTCACAGTGAGTCTGGCTTCACCAAGCGGCTCTCCCTTAAGATCTGTGACGTCACAGTGAGTCTGGCTTCACCAAGCGGCTCTCCCTTAACATCTGTGACGTCACAGTGAGTCTGGCTTCACCAAGCGGCTCTCCATTAACATCTGTGACGTCACAGTGAGTCTGGCTTCACCAAGTGGCTCTCCCTTAACATCTGTGACGTCACAGTGAGTCTGGCTTCACCAAGTGGCTCTCCCTTAACATCTGTGACGTCACAGTGAGTCTGGCTTCACCAAGTGGCTCTCCCTGAACATCTGCGACGTCACAGTGAGTCTGGCTTCACCAAGTGGCTCTCCCTTAACATCTGTGACGTCACAGTGAGTCTGGCTTCACCAAGTGGCTCTCCCTTAACATCTGTGACGTCACAGTGAGTCTGGCTTCACCAAGTGGCTCTCCCTTAACATCTGCGACATCACAGGGATTCTGGCTTTACCAAGTGGCTCTCCCTTAACATCTGTGACGTCACAGTGAGTCTGGCTTCACCAAGTGGCTCTCCCTTAACATCTGCGACATCACAGTGATTCTGGCTTTACCAAGTGGCTCTCCCTTAACATCTGCGACGTCACAGTGAGTCTAGCTTCACCAAGTGGCTCTCCCTTAACATCTGCGACATCACAGTGATTCTGGCTTTACCAAGTGGCTCTCCCTTACATCTGCGACGTCACAGTGAGTCTGGCTTCACCAAGCGGCTCTCCCTTAACATCTGTGACGTCACAGTGAGTCTGGCTTCACCAAGTGGCTCTCCCTTAACATCTGCGACATCACAGGGATTCTGGCTTTACCAAGTGGCTCTCCCTTAACATCTGTGACATCACAGGGATTCTGTCTTTACCAAGTGGCTCTCCCTTAACATCTGTGACGTCACAGTGAGTCTGGCTTCACCAAGTGGCTCTCCCTTAACATCTGTGACGTCACAGTGAGTCTGGCTTCACCAAGCGGCTCTCCCTTAACATCTGTGACGTCACAGTGAGTCTGGCTTCACCAAGCGGCTCTCCCTTAACATCTCTGACGTCACAGTGAGTCTGGCTTCACCAAGCGGCTCTCCCTTAACATCTGTGACGTCACAGTGAGTCTGGCTTCACCAAGCGGCTCTCCATTAACATCTGTGACGTCACAGTGAGTCTGGCTTCACCAAGCGGCTCTCCCTTAACATCTGTGACGTCACAGTGAGTCTGGCTTCACCAAGCGGCTCTACCTTAACATCTGTGACGTCACAGTGAGTCTGGCTTCACCAAGCGGCTCTCCATTAACATCTGTGACGTCACAGTGAGTCTGGCTTCACCAAGTGGCTCTCCCTTAACATCTGTGACGTCACAGTGAGTCTGGCTTCACCAAGTGGCTCTCCCTTAACATCTGTGACGTCACAGTGAGTCTGGCTTCACCAAGTGGCTCTCCCTTAATATCTGTGACGTCACAGTGAGTCTGGCTTCACCAAGTGGCTCTCCCTTAACATCTGTGACGTCACAGTGAGTCTGGCTTCACCAAGTGGCTCTCCCTTAACATCTGCGACGTCACAGTGAGTCTGGCTTCACCAAGCGGCTCTCCCTTAACATCTGTGACGTCACAGTGAGTCTGGCTTCACCAAGTGGCTCTCCCTTAACATCTGTGACGTCACAGTGAGTCTGGCTTTACCAAGTGGCTGTCCCTTAACATCTGCGACATCACAGGGATTCTGGCTTTACCAAGTGGCTCTCCCTTAACATCTGCGACATCACAGGGATTCTGGCTTTACCAAGTGGCTCTCCCTTAACATCTGTGACGTCACAGTGAGTCTGGCTTCATCAAGCGGCTCTTCTTTAACATGTGACGTAACACAAAACTTTACACCTTTTATGTATGCAAGAGGCAGCTGGTCGAAGTGTTGCAAAAGTGTGTCAGTAATCAACAGGCAGCTGTGGTCCAGTGGGCGGGGCGTGAAGGTGTGCAACAGTGACCTTCCTGGATCATCTCAACCTCTCCTATCATCTCTTCTGCTTTCTCTCCTTTATGTTTCCTTATACCATGTAATAAATGCTCATTTATTTAGGAGATAAAATATAAGTATTGAATACATTCTTTCATGAATATATAAAGTACAGAATTATTGGAAATATGAGTATCTTGTGTGAATAGATTGAGGTTTATAAAATTGAATTAGATTTGTATCCTTTTGCATTTTGATCTTATTGCTGGTGCAACTTCAGACTCATTCCAGCAACTGTTCAGATACGTTATATTAATATATAAATGACTCCTGTCCTCCAGTGTCGTCAGGCCAAGTTCCCTGAACCTTTCTTCATAGGACATTTCCCTTAGCTCTGGAACTAACCTTGTCGCAAACCATTGCACTTTCTTTAATTTCTTGACGTGTTTGACAAGGTGTGGGTTCAAAACTGGTTCTGCTTGCTCCACTATGGGCCTGACGTACACGGTGTACAAGAGTCTTGAACGATTCCTTACTGACGTATCGGAAACCTATTCTCAGGTTTGCCAGGCACTCATATGCTGCAGTAGTTATCTGGTTAATGTGTGCTTTCAGAGACGTGCTCGGTATTATACTAGTAGTGGGGGGGGAAAGCGGCTGTATGGCTCGGAAGTAACACCTTGGTGTTAAAATGTGTAAACTAGGCAGTTAATCAGTCTGCACCAACAAATAAGATGTCTTTGCATGTATGTTTACCTGTATTTAATCCTGGAGAAAATTGGGAGGAATTTTGGTCAAATTTTAAAGCAGCTGTGCATGACAGGAGTGACCTAGCCTGTGTAACTAAATTATTTTACCTCAAAGGACAGGTAAGAGGAGATGCTCACATACTCATACAAGCCTTTCCCAATGTAGATGATTCTTACAAAGAAGCAGTTGACTTGTTGAAGGTCACTTATGGTGATATAGAACAAAGTAGGTTGGATCTAGTGAATATCATTGTTAATTTAAAATCTCCAGATCACACTTACAAAGGTTTACAGCAGTTTAGAGTTAAACTGGAGAGCACTCTCAAAACTTTAAGTAATAAATATAATCTGAAGGAATCAGGCTGGTTATTGAGTGCCATTGTACAGAATAAATTAAGCTGTAAAACACTTGAATGATTCTCGAACAAGTATCACAAAGGCTATTTTGGTCTGGAGGAAATAAGACTAGGTCTACAAGAATTAATTGTTCAGTTGCAGACCAGCCAACCAACTCATTTTTAAGATGCAACACATAATAACTCTGATGTATCTGTCAAGTTTCACAAAGGGAAAAATTATCCCAATAGTAATAATGAAAATTCATTTCCTAAAAGGTACATATCAAGTTGCATAGGTGCATATCAAGTAGCAGGAATCAGAAATAATGATTCTCCACAAGGTAAAAAGAATAAGTGCCCTCCTAAGAGTAGCCCAGTTAATAAGAAAAGAGAGATTGTCTTTTCTGCAAGGGTACTCATTTTTATAAGAATTGCAATGCATACAATTCATGGAATGATAAAGTTGAAAGATTGGAGGAACTTGACAGATGTATCAGATGTTTAGGTAATCACAATGTAAAGGATTGTTATGCCAAATTAAACAACTGTTATCAATGTCACAAAGGAAGACACCATATAGTCATGTGTAAGGGTCTATATGATAATGTTGATAATAATGATAATGTTAACAATCCTGACACAACAGTAGCTAATGTAAAAATTGCTGCTAATGTTAATAATGATGGTTTTGCTGTAGTAGCCTTACCTGTGTTAGAGGTAAAAATTGATGATAAAAGGCATAAATCAAAAAATGTAACTGCATTATTAGACCAGAGATCACAGCGTACTTTTATAAAACATAAATGTCTTGATGGTATGAAAATACAGATGGGAGATCCTACAATTTTAAAATTATCTGGTTTTCTCTCGGATAAAAGGGCTCAATTGTATGACACTGTTTATGTAACTGTCAGGTTGGGCAATGAGAAAAAACGTGTTAATGCAGTAATTGTAGATAGACTTCCAGAGAAAATATCTACAGTAGGGCTTAGTAAAGCTACAGAAAGACTTTTACATAATGTAAATTTAGCACCTTCTGGTGTAAGTAATGATTCTGTAGGCCCAATAAATATTTTGATAGGTAGTGACTATTATGCCTCCTTTGTAAAGGGTATGGTAAAGACTGCAGGAGGCCATGTAATGTATGGTAGGATTCCTCGTAATAATAATTCATGACTAGAGGAAACTACAAATACTATCACTGTGTGTCTTACTCATGAAATCGTGCCCCAGTATAATTCTTGCATAGAGGATGGTGTTGAGCCAGTGCATAAATTGTGGGAATTAGACAGCATTGGAATAAATGTAAATGAAGAAAGTCCAGACGATTCTTTTATTCAGGAATAGTACCTGAGAGATGTAAAATTTGAATCTGGACAATACTGGGTAAAACTTCAGTGGAGACTGAACCATCCAGAATTGCCCACTAATTACAGAATGGCATATGGACAGTTAAAGGCTCAGCTCCGCGAACTGAGCAAGACACTAGAATTGTTAACTGCCTATAATTATATAATTGCTGAACAATTAATTAATAAATTTATAGAAGAGGTACCTCCTGAGCAAGCCAAAACTTATGGTCACTATTTGCCATATCATGGAGTGAAAAAGGATTCTAAGACCACTCCTTTGAGGATAGTGTTTAATTGTAGTGCCAGGAGTAACAAAATTGTACCCAGTTTAAATGACTGTTTGATGACAGGTCCGTCGTTGATGGAAAAATTAGGAGATATGTTATTAAATTTCAGGATGAAGAATTATGCGTTTACGGCTGACAAGTAAAGCTTTCCTAAGAGTGGGTTTACAAAAGGCTGACCGGGATTGTACCCGCTTCTTATGGCCTGAGAATCCTAGTGACCCACTTAGCCCTCTGAAAACCTTTTGCTTTTGGAGCGTATTATTTGGTGCTACATCCAGTCAGTTCCTACTTCAAGCGACGATAAATGCACACCTTAAACGTACGGGAAGTCCATTGAGTAAAGTAATGAGCAAACAATTTTATGTGGACAATTTCCTGTGTGTGACGTCAACTGAAGAGGAACTGTTAATGATTTATGGAGAGGCTAATAAAATAATGCAAAGTGCAAATATGCCTCTGATGAAATGGAATAGTAATTCGTCCAAATTAAAGGACAAAATAAGTAAAGATTTCCTTGGAGATGAAGTACCAAAATGTAGTAGTGTATTGAGTTTAACTTGGGATACTGAGAGAGATTTGTTAATGTTAAAATCTAATAATTACAGTATGCCCAACAAATTAACTAAGAGAGTTTTGCTTGCTGAAGTTTCCAAATGTTTTGATCCACTAGGCTTAGTGTCACCCCTTACTATAAGATGGAAATTATTAATTCAGGAAGCATGGAAACTTAAATGTGCTTGGGATGAAACTCTACCTGAGGAATTCATTAACAGGTGGGGTGAATTAATTGGTGATTATGAAAAAATTCCAATGTTGGAGTTCCCACGCCAGTTGGCCAATCCAAATGGGAAAAATGCACTCCACATTTTTTGTGATGCTTAAAAATTGATGATGGAAAGAAAAATTTTGAAAGGTTCCATAATAGAGAAATTGTGGCTGTATTTAGAGAACAATGTAATTAGGTGCAGAGGTAGGTTACAAAATGCTGAATTGGGTGATTATGCTAAACACCCTATCTTACTGCCCAAAACTCATCATCTAACAAATTTGATTGTTCTAAATGCCCATAAAAATGTAATGAATGGTGAGGTACAAGATACCTTAAACTGTATTAGGGAAACTTTCTCGATTCCACAAGGATGGCAAAGTGTAAAAAGGATGATTAAATCTTGTGTAATATGTCGCTGTGTGGATGCCAGATCCTATATGTAGCCAGGTCCTCCACTGTTGCCAAATCAGTAACTTGAGTCGTTTTGCAACGACCTCTCCCTTGCCGCAGTGTGGAAAATACTGATTATTTTCTGGAAATACGGTAATTTATAGGTAAATAGATGGCCTATATTGTATTTAATAAAAATTATGTTATCGAAAATGGGAAGCTGCGCCTGTGCACATGAGACTCACCATTTTTTGTTTGAACTGAGTAACAGACATGAGTGAATGGGAAGAATTTTTCGTGCTCTTGAGGTTAAAATTGTGCTGACACCTCTCAAATAGAAGCCGAAATTGTTGGAAGTGCATTTCTGCATGACTAGAGATATCAGGCGACTGGACAAGACAACTCCAGGAACCTCAGATAAGTCTGTGATGTTGTAACTCTGGCCAGTGTTATTTTCATGTATAGACAGAGGTTTTCTGAGTATGATACACCTTGATTTCCAGTCAAATTGGTGAGTGATTTTAAGATATTCTTCTTCTGTTATGTATATGTGTATATATATAATTCTTTATTAATTTAATATACAGTCTACCAAATTTTATTTACCAGAATTCTTGTTGATGCATCTTTCATTTGTAATTAATAGGTCCAGAGCAACTTGTAGATATGACAGTGGTAGGTATCGAAGGGGGACATTTTTTGAGACCTAGGTGTCCCAAATTCCTACTTGTCTATGTAACTGATAAATAATAATTATCTTTGTTATCATTTACTGTTATGTACATAATGATACATTCAGATAAATGTAATTTTCCACAAATTTGGTAGACTGTATATTAAATTAATAAAGAATTATATATATACACATTTACATAACAGAAGGAGAATATCTTAAAATCACTCACCAATTTGACTGGAGATCAAGGTGTATTATACTCAGAAAACCTCACTGTCTATCTATGAAAATAACACTGGCCAGAGTTACAACATAAGTTTTATCTGAGGTTCCTGGAGCTGTCTTGTCCAGTCGCCTGATATCTCAAGTTATGCAGGAATGCACATCCAACAATTTCGACTCCTATTTGAGAGGTGTCAGCCCAATTTTACCTCTAGAGCACGAAAAACTCTTCCCATTATTCACTAACGTTTGTTACTTAATTCAAAAATGGCGAGTCTCGTCTGCGCAGGCGCAGGCTTCAGATGTTTTATAACATAATTTTTGTTAAATACAGTATGGCCATCTATTTACATATAACTACTGTATTTCAGGAAAATATATACAGTATATTCCACACTTACCTCAAATCATTTGTATGCTCTATTATTATTATGAAACATACGAATACTGAAATGAATACTCTACAGAAGACTGAACACACGAAGTATGAAGTATGAAGCTAAGTTTTCTATCTTCACAGTGAGTCTGGCTTCACAACGCTGCTCTTCCTCAACATCTATGACTTCACAGTGAGTCTGACTTGACCACGAGGCTTTCCCTCAACGTGTGTGACGTCAGGCAAAAATTTGCAGTTTTTATGTAAGTTATGGATATATCAATGTGTGCGAGACGCAGCTGGCAGGAGTGTTGCAAAAGTGAGTCACCAATCAGCAGGCAGCAGAGGTCCAGTGGGCGGGGCGTGAAGGTGTGCAACAGTGACCTTCCTGGATCACCTCAACCTCGCCTATTATCTCCTCTGCTTTCTCTCCTTTATAATAATAACAATGATAATAATAATAATAATAATAATAATAATAATAATAATAATAATAATAATAATAATAATAATAATAATAATAATAATAATAATAATATCTTTATTTACTAAAAGTACATGTTATACAGTCTTAGCTGCCATCAACAACATACTACTATATAGAAAGCTACTTGTTATGCTGAACATTTCGGACAAATTAGGTTAGTGTCCCAGGATGCGACCCACACCAGTCGACTAACACGCAGGTGCCTATTTTACTGATGGGGAACATAGACAACAGGTGGAAAGAAACAAGCCCAATGTTTCTACTCTTGCTGGGAATCGAACCCAGGCTCTCGCCGTGTGAAGCGAGAGCTTTAACCACCAGGCCACCACAGCCTTATATCGTGTAGTACACGTTCATTTACTTAAAAGTTAAAATAGGTTGGTAGACAGCAACCACCCAGGGAAGTACTACCGTCCTGCCAGATGACTGTGAAACAGAAACCTGTAACTGTTTTGCATGATGGTAGGATTGCTGGTGTCTTTTTCTGTCTCATAAACACGCTAGATAACAGGGATATCTTGCTACTCCAACTTACACTTTGGTCACACTTCACAGACACGCACATGCATATATATATACATACATCTAGGTTTTTCTCCCTTTTCTAAATAGCTCTTGTTCTTCTTTATTTCTTCTATTGTCCATGGGGAAGTGGAAAAGAATCTTTCCTCCGTAAGCCATGCGTGTAGTATGAGGTGACTAAAATGCCGGGAGCAAATGGGCTAGTAACCCCTTCTCCTGTAGACATTTACTAAAAAAGAGAAGAAAAACTTTATAAAACTGGGATTCTTAAATGTGCGTGGATGTAGTTCAGATGACAAGAAACAGATGATTGCTGATGTTATGAATGAAAAGAAGTTGGATGTCCTGGCCCTAAGCGAAACAAAGCTGAAGGGGGTAGGGGAGTTTCAGTGGGGGGAAATAAATGGGATTAAATCTGGAGTATCTGAGAGAGTTAGAGCAAAGGAAGGGGTAGCAGTAATGTTGAATAATCAGTTATGGAAGGAGAAAAGAGAATATGAATGTGTAAATTCAAGAATTATGTGGATTAAAGTAAAGGTTGGATGCGAGAAGTGAGTTATAATAAGCGTGTATGCACCTGGAGAAGAGAGGAATGCAGAGGAGAGAGAGAGATTTTGGAGATGTTAAGTGAATGTATAGGAGCCTTTGAACCAAGTGAGAGAGTGATTGTGGTAGGGGACCTGAATGCTAAAGTAGGAGAAACTTTTAGAGAGGGTGTGGTAGGTAAGTTTGGGGTGCCAGGTGTAAATGATAATGGGAGCCCTTTGATTGAACTTTGTATAGAAAGGGGTTTAGTTATAGGTAATACATATTTTAAGAAAAAGAGGATAAATAAGTATACAAGATATGATGTAGGGCGAAATGACAGTAGTTTGTTGGATTATGTATTGGTAGATAAAAGACTGTTGAGTAGACTTCAGGATGTACATGTTTATAGAGGGGCCACAGATATATCAGATCACTTTCTAGTTGTAGCTACACTGAGAGTAAAAGGTAGATGGGATACAAGGAGAATAGAAGCATCAGGGAAGAGAGAGGTGAAGGTTTATAAACTAAAAGAGGAGGCAGTTAGGGTAAGATATAAACAGCTATTGGAGGATAGATGGGCTAATGAGAGCATAGGCAATGGGGTCGAAGAGGTATGGGGTAGGTTTAAAAATGTAGTGTCAGAGTGTTCAGCAGAAGTTTGTGGTTACAGGAAAGTGGGTGCTGGAGGGAAGAGGAGCGATTGGTGGAATGATGATGTAAAGAGAGTAGTAAGGGAGAAAAAGTTAGCATATGAGAAGTTTTTACAAAGTAGAAGTGATGCAAGGAGGGAAGAGTATATGGAGAAAAAGAGAGAGGTTAAGAGAGTGGTGAAGCAATGTAAGAAGAGAGCAAATGAGAGAGTGGGTGAGAAGTTATCAGCAAATTTTGTTGAAAATAAGAAAAAGTTTTGGAGTGAGATTAACAAGTTAAGAAAGCCTAGAGAACAAATGGATTTGTCAGTTAAAAATAGGAGAGGCGAGTTATTAAATGGAGAGTTAGAGGTATTGGGAAGATGGAGGGAATATTTTGAGGAATTGTTAAATGTTGATGAAGATAGGGAAGCTGTGATTTCGTGTATAGGACAAGGAGGAATAACATCTTGTAGGAGTGAGGAAGAGCCAGTTGTGAGTGTGGGGGAAGTTCGTGAGGCAGTAGGTAAAATGAAAGGGGGTAAGGCAGCCGGGATTGATGGGATAAAGATAGAAATGTTAAAAGCAGGTGGGGATATAGTTTTGGAGTGGTTGGTGCAATTATTTAATAATTGTATGGAAGAGGGTAAGGTACCTAGGGATTGGCAGAGAGCATGCATAGTTCCTTTGTATAAAGGCAAAGGGGATAAAAGAGAGTGCAAAAATTATAGGGGGATAAGTCTGCTGAGTATACCTGGTAAAGTGTATGGTAGAGTTATTATTGAAAGAATTAAGAGTAAGACGGAGAATAGGATAGCAGATGAACAAGGAGGCTTTAGGAAAGGTAGGGGGTGTGTGGACCAGGTGTTTACAGTGAAACATATAAGTGAACAGTATTTAGATAAGGCTAAAGAGGTCTTTGTGGCATTTATGGATTTGGAAAAGGCGTATGACAGGGTGGATAGGGGGGCAATGTGGCAGATGTTGCAAGTGTATGGTGTAGGAGGTAGGTTACTGAAATCAGTGAAGAGTTTTTACGAGGATAGTGAGGCTCAAGTTAGAGTATGTAGGAAAGAGGGAAATTATTTCCCAGTAAAAGTAGGCCTTAGACAAGGATGTGTGATGTCACCGTGGTTGTTTAATATATTTATAGAAGGGGTTGTAAGAGAAGTAAATGCGAGGGTCTTGGCAAGAGGTGTGGAGTTAAAAGATAAAGAATCACACACAAAGTGGGAGTTGTCACAGCTGCTCTTTGCTGATGACACTGTGCTCTTGGGAGATTCTGAAGAGAAATTGCAGAGATTGGTGGATGAATTTGGTAGGGTGTGCAAAAGAAGAAAATTAAAGGTGAATACAGGAAAGAGTAAGGTTATGAGGATAACAAAAAACATTAGGTGATGAAAGATTGAATATCAGATTGGAGGGAGAGAGTATGGAGGAGGTGAATGTACTCAGATATTTGGGAGTGGACGTGTCAGCGGATGGGTCTATGAAAGATGAGGTGAATCATAGAATTGATGAGGGGAAAAGAGTGAGTGGTGCACTTAGGAGTCTGTGAAGACAAAGAACTTTGTCCTTGGAGGCAAAGAGGGGAATGTATGAGAGTATAGTTTTACCAACGCTCTTATATGGGTGTGAAGCATGGGTGATGAATGTTGCAGCGAGGAGAAGGCTGGAGGCAGTGGAGATGTCATGTCTGAGGGCAATGTGTGGTGTGAATATAATGCAGAGAATTCGTAGTTTGGAAGTTAGGAGGAGGTGCGGGATTACCAAAACTGTTGTCCAGAGGGCTGAGGAAGGGTTGTTGAGGTGGTTCGGACATGTAGAGAGAATGGAGCGAAACAGTCTGTAGTGGAAGGAAGGCGGGGTAGTTGTCGGCCTAGGAAAGGTTGGGGGGAGGGGGTAAAGGAGGTTTTGTGTGCGAGGGGCTTGGACTTACAGCAGGCATGCGTGAGCGTGTTTGATAGGAGTGAATGGAGACAAATGGTTTTTAATACTTGACGTGCTGTTGGAGTGTGAGCAAAGTAACATTTATGAAGGGATTCAGGAAAACCGGCAGGCCGGACTTGAGTCCTGGAGATGGGAAGTACAGTGTCTGCACTCTGAAGAAGGGGTGTTAATGTTGCAGTTTAAAAACTGTAGTGTAAAGCACCCTTCTGGCAAGATAGTGATGGAGTGAATGATGGTGAAAGTTTTTCTTTTTCGGGCCACCCTGCCTTGGTGGGAATCGGCCAGTGTGATAATAAATAATAAAAAATAAAAATATTGAATACGTACTTTCATGTATATATAAAGTACATAATGGAAATATGAGAATCTTGTGTATATAGACTCTGCTTCCTTTTGCTTTCCATAATGTTGATCTTATTGCTGCTGCAACTTCAGATACATCCCAGCAACCGTTCAAAAACGTTGCATTACCAAAATTAGATTGCTGTTTCTGTTGTAAAACATTGTGTGTGTGTGCGTGTGTGTGTGTGTGTGTGTGTGTGTGTGTGTGTGTGTGTGTGTGTGTGTGTGTGTGTGTGTGTGTGTGTGTGTGTGTGTGTGTGTGTGTGTGTGTGTGTGTGTGTGTGTGTGTGTGTGTGTGTGTGTGTGTGTGTGTGTGTGTGTGTGTGTGTGTGTGCGTGTGTGTGTGTGTGTGTGTGTGTGTGTGTGTGTGTGTGTGTGTGTGTGTGTGTGTGTGTGTGTGTGTGTGTGTGTGTGTGTGTGTGTGTGTGTGTGTGTGTGTGTGTGTGTGTGTGTGTGTGTGTGTGTGTGTGTGTGTGTGTGTGTGTGCGTGTGTGTGTGTGTGTGTGTGTGTGTGTGTGTGTGTGTGTGTGTGTGTGTGTGTGTGTGTGTGTGTGTGTGTACTCACCTAATTGTACTCACCTAATTGTGGTTGCAGGGGTCGAGACTCAGCTCCTGGCCCCGCCTCTTCACTGATTGCTACTAGGTCCTCTACCTCTCTACTTCCTGAGCTTTGTCATCCCTCTTCTTAAAACTATGTATGGTTCCTGCCTCCACTACTTTACTTGCTAGGCTATTCCACTTCCTGACGACTCTATGACTGAAGAAATACTTCCTAACGTCCCTGTGACTCGTCTGAGTCTTCAGCTTCCAGTTGTGACCCCTTGTTTCTGTGTCTCCTCTCTGGAACATCCTATCTCTGTCCACCTTTTCTATTCCCCGCAGTATCTTGTATGTCGTTATCATGTCTCCCCTGACCCTTCTGTCCTCCAGTGTCGTCAGCCCGATTTCCCTCAACCTTTCCTCATACGACATTCCCCTGAGCTCTGGGACTAGCCTTGTTGCAAACCTTTGTACTTTCTCTAACTTCTTGACGTGCTTGACCAGGTGTGGGTTCCAGACTGGTGCTGCATACTCCAGAATGGGCTTAACATACACAGTGTACAGTGTCTTGAACGATTCCTTATTAAGGTATCGGAAAGCTATTCTCAGGTTTGCCAGGCGCCCGTATGCTGCAGCAGTTATTTGGTTGATGTGTGCCTCAGGTGACGTGCTCGGTGTTATGGTCACCCCCAAGGTCTTTCTCCCTGAGTGCGGCCTGTAGTCTTTGTCCACCTAGCCTATACTCTGTCTGCGGTCTTCTTTGCCCCTCCCCAATCTTCATGACTTTGCATTTGGCAGGGTTGAATTCGAGAAGCCAGTTTCTGGACCACATGTCCAGCCTGTCCAGGTCTCTTTGCAGTCCTGCCTCATCCTCATCCGATTTAATTCTTCTCATCAACTTCACATCATCTGTGAATAGGGACACTTCAGAGTCTATTCCTTCCATCATGCATATATCAAAAATAGCACTGGTCCTGGAACTGACCGCTGTGGGACCCCGCTCGTCACAGGCGCCCACTGTGATACCTCTTCACGTACCATGACTCGTTGTTGCCTCCCTGTCAGGTATTCTATGATCCATTGCAGTGCCCTCCCTGTTATATGCGCCTGATCCTCCAGCTTCTGCACTAATCTCTTGTGGGGAACTGTGTCAAAGGCCTTCCTGCACTCTAGGAAAACGCAATCAACCCATCCCTCTCTCTCGTGTCTTACTTTTGTTACCTTGTCATAAAACTCCAGGAGGTTTGTTACACAGGATTTGCCTTCCATGAACCCATGCTTGTTTTCACGCACACACACACAAACACACATGTGAACGACATTACGGAAGGGATAGACTCAGAAGTGTCCCTGTTTGCAGATGACGTGAAGTTAATGAGGAGAATGAAATCAGACGCGGACCTGACAGGTCTGCAGAAACTGGCTCCTAGAATTTAACCCCGCCAAACGCAAAGTCATGAAGATCGGAGGAGGGCAAAGAAGACTGCAGACAGAGTATAGGTTAGGTGGCCAAAGGCTGCAAACCTCACTCAAGGAGAAAGACCTAGGAGTGAGTATAATACCGAGTACATTGCCAGAAGCACACATTGACCAGATAACTGCTACGGCATATGGGAGCTTGGCAAACCTGAGAATAGCGTTCCGGTACCTCAGTAAGGAATCGTTTTAGACTTTATACACTGTGTACGTTAGGCCCATACTGGAGTACGCAGCACCAGTTGGGAACCCACACCTGGTCAAACACGTCAAGAAATTAGAGAAAATGCAAAGGTTTGCAACAAGGCTAGTTCAAGAGCTAAGGTAAATGTCCTATGAAGAAAGGTTAAGGGAAATCAGTCTGACAACACTGGAGGACAAGAGGGTCAAGGGAGACATGATAACGACATGCAAAATACTGCGTGGAATACACAAGGTGGACAGAGACAGGATGTTCCAAAGATGGGACACAGAAACAGGGAGTCACAATTGGAAGCTGAAGTCAAGCTGAGTCAAAGGGATGTTAGGAAGTATTACTTCAGTCATAGAGTAGTTAGGAAGTGGAACAGTCTGGCAATTGATGTAGTGGAGGCAGGAACTATACATGGTTTTAAGACGAGGTATGATGAAGCTCATTGAGCAGGGGAGAGAGGACCTAGTAGCGGTCGGTGAAGAGTCGGGGCCAGGAGCTGAGTCTCGACCCTGCAACCACAATTAGGTAAGTACAATTAGGTGACTACACACACACACACACACACACACACACACACACACACACACACACACACACACACACACACACACACACACACACACACAGAAAAAAGTGATTGAAGGTATCATGAAGGGAGGACATGACCAAGGTGGCAAATTTTCGGAGAGTCGGGTGGTTCACAAAGAAAAGAAATCGGCCTCTCAAAGTAATTTTCAAGGCAGAATCAACCCGAACCATGATCCTGCAGGAGAAAGCACGGCTGAGAGGCAAGCAGGAGTTCATGAGTGTGTACCTCGATCGAGACTGAACACAGGAGGAAAGGAAGATACTGAAAGAGACAGTGCAAAAACGAAAGGAGGAATGGGAGGAAATGAAAAAGGAGAGCAGAATAACCCAGGAACAATTGGAAGGACAAGTACACCCCCCAGAAACACCTGCAGAAGGACCGCAGCCACGACACCCCCAAGGCAACTGAACAATCCAAACCAACCATCACACACCAATCCCTCTGTTCCCACAACCCGCACCACGAACCCTACCCCTACAGCAAACCCCTATGGAAGATCTTCCTCCACCTCCACTGCAACCCCCCACAGGCCCCCACCAGGGCTCGTGCTCTCCCAACCCCAGTATTCCCCCAGGACCTCAGAAGTTGAAGGTTTGATTCACAAATGCGGATGAATTAACGAATAAACATGAGGAATGGCAAGAAAGAATCAATGAGAAGTCCCCAGACATCATAGCAGTTACAGAAACAAATCTCACGGAGACAATAACAGATGCAATCATCCCACCAGGATACCAGATCATGAGGAAAGATAGAAGGGGCAGAAGGGGAGGAGGAGATGCTCTGCTCGTAAAAAACCGATGGAAATTCGAGAAAATGGAAGGTATAGATGAGACGGGAGAAAGAGACTACATAGTAGGTACACTTCAGTCTGGGGAACACAAAGTGGTCATTGTAGTGATGTATAATCCACCACAGAACTGCAGGAGGCCAAGAGAGGAATATGAAGAGAGCAACAGAGCAATGGTGGACACACTTGCTGAGGTGGCAAGAAGAGCTCACTCCAGCAGAGTAAAGTTGCTGGTTATGGGGGATTTCAACCACAGGGAGATTGACTGGGAAAACCTGGAGCCACATGGGGGTCCCGAAACATGGAGAGCTAAGATATTGGATGTGGTGCTGGAAAACCTCATGCACCAACATGTTAAGGACACTACCAGAGTGAGAGGGGAGGATGAACCAGCAAGATTGGACCTTGTGTTCACCCTGGGCAGTTCAGACATTGAGGACATCACATATGAGAGCTCCCTAAGAGCTAGTGACCAATTGATTCTGTGATTTGAATACATAGTAGAGTTCCAAGTGGAGAGAATAACAGGAGTTTAATGGGAAAAACCAGACTGTAAAAGAAGGGACTACATAGGGTTGAGGAACTTCCTGCAGGAGGTTCTATGGGACAGAGAACTGGCAGGAAAGCCAGTAAATGAAATGATGGAATATGTAACAAGAAAATGCAAGGAGGCAGTGGAAAAGTTTATTCCCAAGGGCAACAGAAACAATGGGAAGACCAGAACGAGCCCCTGGTTTACCCGATGGTGTAAGGAGGCAAAAACAAAGAGCAATAGAGAATGGAAAAAGTACAGAAGGCAGAGAACACATGAAAATAGGGAGATCAGTCGCAGAGCCAGGAACGAGTATACACAGGTAAGGAGGGCGGCCCAGCGACAGTATGAAAATAACATAGCATCGAAAATCAAGACAGACCCGAAAATGTTGTATAGCCACATCAGGAGGAAGACAACAGTCAAAGACCAGGTGATCAGATTGAGGACAGAAGGTCGAGAACTCACAAGAAATGATCAGGAGGTATGTGAGGAGCTAAACAGGAGATTTAAGGAAGTTTTCACAGTAGAGACAGGAAGAGCTCTGGAAAGACAGCACAGAAGGGAACATGAAGTGGGAATATACCAACAAGTGTTGGATGACATACGAACAACCGAGGAGGAGGTGCAGAAGCTGCTAAGTGACCTTGATACCTCAAAGGCGATGGGACCGGACAACATCTCCCCGTGGGTCCTTAGAGAAGGAGCAGAGATGCTGTGTGTGCCCCTAACCACAATCTTTAACACATCCCTAGAAACTGGGCAACTACCTGAGAAATGGAAGACAGCAAATGTAGTCCCCATATTTAAGAAAGGAAACTGAAATGAGGCACTAAACTACAGACCTGTGTCACTGACATGTATTGTGTGCAAAGTCATGGAGAAGATTAACAGGAGGAGAGTGGTGGATCACCTTGAACGGAACAAGATTATAAATGAAAACCAGCATGGGTTCATGGAAGGCAAATCCTATGTCACAAACCTTCTGGAGTTTTATGACAAGGTTACAGTAGTAAGACACGAGAGAGAGGGGTGGGTTGACTGCATTTTCCTAGACTGCAGGAAGGCCTTTGACACAGTTCCCCACAAGAGATTAGTGCAGAAGCTGGAGCATCAGGCGCATGTAACAGGGAGGGCACTGCAATGGATCAGGGAATACCTGACAGGGAGGCAACAACGAGTCATGGTACGTGAAGAGGTATCACAGTGGGCGCCTGTGACGAGCGGGGTCCCACAGGGGTCAGTTCTAGGACCAGTGCTATTTTTGATATATGCGAACGACATGATGGAAGGAATAGACTCTGAAGTGTCCCTATTCACAGATGATGTGAAGCTGATGAGAAGAATTAAATCGGATGACTATGAGGCAGGACTGCAAAGAGACCTGGACAGGCTGGACATGTGGTCCAGAAACTGGCTTCTCGAATTCAACCATGCCAAATGCAAAGTCATGAAGATTTGGGAGGGGCAAAGAAGACCGCAGACAGAGTATAGGCTAGGTGGACAAAGACTACAGACCTCACTCAGGGAGAAAGACTTTGGGGGTGACCATAACACCGAGCACGTCACCGGAGGCACACTCCAACCAAATAACCGCTGCAGCATACGGGCGCCTGGCACACCTGAGAATAGTGTTCCGATACTTTAATAAGGAATCGTTCAAGATACTGTACACTGTGTATGTTAGGCCCATACTGGAGTATGCAGCACCAGTCTGGAACCCACACCTGGTCAAGCACGTCAAGAAGATAGAGAAAATACAAAGGTTTACAACAAGGCTAGTCCCAGAGCTCAGGGGAATGTCGTACGAGGAAAGGTTGAGGGAAATTTGACTGACGTCACTGGAGGACAGAAGGGTCTGGGGAGACATGATAACGACATACAAGATACTGCGGGGAATAGACATGGTGGACAGAGATAGGATGTTCCAGAGAGGGGGACACAGAAACAAGGGGTCACAACTGGAAGCTGAAGGCTCAGACGAGTCACAAGGACGTTAGGAAGTATTTCTTCACTCATAGAGTCGTCAGGAAGTGGAATAGCCTAGCAAGTGAAGTAGTGGAGGCAGGAACCAAACATAGTTTTAAGAAGAGGTATGACAAAGCTCAGGAAGCAGAGAGGGAGAGGACCTAGTAGCGATCAGTGAAGAGGCGGGGCCAGGAGCTGAGTCTCTACCCCTGGAACCACAATTAGGTGAGTACACACACACACACATGCACACACACACTCACAGGAAAATTCAATCGGAGGAGGACTAGTCAGGACTGGAAAGGAATCTGGACATGCTTCAGGGATGGCCTAAGAACTGGCTTCTGGATATCAACCCCACCAAGTGAAAATCATGGTGAATTGGGGAGGACAAAAAAAAACCGCAAAGAGAGTACAGTCTGTGCTGGAAAGTCTACAAAACCTAGCAAAGCAAAAGGATCTTGGGTTGAGTTTAATATCGACCATATTTCCTGAGGCAAACATCAACCAAATAACTGATGCAGCTTGTGGGCGCCTAGCAAACCGGAGAACAGCTTTCCCACATCTCAGAAAGGAGGCGTTCACGACTCTGTACACTGTGTACGTCAGGCTTATCTTGGAGTATGCAAACGTTTGAAACAAAACTAGCCCAGGAGCTGATGGGCATGTCCTACGAGGAGAGGTTAAGGAAAATCGACCTGACATGATAACAACCTAAAAATATTGAGAGGACTCTACAAGGTCGAAAGAAACTCTATGTTCCAGAGATGGGACACAGCAACAAGGGGTCACAATTGGAAGTTGAAGATTCAGATGTGTCACAGAGACTTCAAGAATTATTTCTTCAGTCACAAAGTTGTCAAGAAGTAGAATAGTCTGGAAAGTGAGGTAGTGGAAGCAAGATCCATACGTAACTGTAAGAAGAGGTATGATAAAGCTCACGAAGCAGGGAGTAAGTGACCGAGTATCCATTAGGAAAGAAGCGTGGCCATGAACTATGACTTGACTCCTGCATCCAAAATTAGGTGAGTACAATTAGATGAGAACACATAGAAACATACACACACATACACACACACAAATATACACAAGCACAGACACATATACAGATACACTCTCACTCTCGGTCATTTTTTTTCCATTTACACCAGCGTTATTACAAGGTTAAGAGTTCCTAACTTTGTTTACAAGATAAAAGCTCTAACTTACCTCAGATCATTTGTAGGCTCTTTTATTGTTATGAATCATACGAATACTGAACAGGGTGAAATTGCAGCCATCTTTTGGTCAGCGATTTATTTTTGATTTTATTGATGTCGTTATGTTGTACCAACATGTTCCAGACTTGAGTCACTCTAGGAGTCAATGATCTCTGATGAAGTGATGTTCTCTAGAAAGGAACAATCTGAGTGCAGTTACTGTTTGCTGTCCGTCTTGTTGTATAGATGCTCACTTCTCGCTCTCCTAGCTATGGAACCAAGTGTGGTACCTTAGCAACGTTGGTCTTGTATTTAATAATAAGAGCACCCACGTCTCTAAGAGTGTTTGAAATTTCAGCAGAGTCATCTCTGTTGAAAAGCCAGATTTCTGGCTTCTCTATTGTTTCAGGAAAGGACGTGATCGGGGCAAAGTAATCCAAGAAAGTGGAGCTTACTCTAGTTGTGAACGAATTTCTACCATTTTCAATCTGTCTGTCTGTCTGTCTGTCTGTCTGTCTGTCTGTCTGTCTGTCTGTCTGTCTGTCTCTCTCTCTCTCTCTTTCTCTCTCTCTCTCTCTCTCTCTCTCTCTCTCTCTCTCTCTCTCTGTCTCTCTCTTTCTCTCTCTCTCTCTCTCTCTCTCTCTCTCTCTCTCTCTCTCTCTCTCTCTCTCTCTCTCTCTCTCTCTCTCTCTCTCTCTCTCTCTCTCTCGCTCTCTCTCTCTCTCTCTCTCTCTCTCTCTCTCTCTCTCTCTCTCTCTCTCTCTCTCTCTCTCTCTCTCTCTCTCTCTCCCTATCTATCTATATTGTTTATCTCTTTGTTATTTTTTTTTATTTACACACTGGCCGATTCCCACCAAGGCAGGGTGGCCTAAAAAAGAAAAACTTTCAACATCATTCACTCCATCACTGTCTTGGCAGAAGTGTGCTTTACACTACAGTTTTTAAACTGCAACATTAACACCCCTCCTTCAGAGTGCAGGCACTGTACTTCCCATCTCCAGGGCTCAAGTCCGGCCTGCCGGTTTTCCTGAATCCCTTCATAAATGTTACTTTGCTCACACTCCAACAGCACGTCAAGTATTAAAAACCATTTGTCTCCATTCGCTCCTATCAAACACGCTCATGCATGCCCGCTGGAAGTCCAAACCCCTGGCACACAAAACCTCCTTTACCCCTCCCTCCAACCATTCCTAGGCCGACCCCTACCCCGCCTTCCTTCCACTACAGACTGATACACTCTTGAAGTCATTCTGTTTCACTCCATTCTCTCTACATGTCCGAACCACCTCAAAAACCCTTCCTCAGCCCTCTGGACAACAGTTTTGGCAATCCCGCACCTCCTCCTAACTTCCAAACTACGAATTCTCTGCATTATATTCACACCACACATTGCCCTCGGACATGACATCTCCACTGCCTCCTGCCTTCTCCTCGCTGTAACATTCATCATCCATGCTTCACACCCATATAAGAGCGTTGGTAAAACTATACTCTCATACATTCCCCTCTTTGCCTCCAAGGACAAAGTTCTTTGTCTCCACAGACTCCTAAGTGCACCGCTCACCCTTTTCCCTTCATCAATTCCATGATTCACCTCATCTTTCATAGACCTATCCACTGACACGTCCACTCCCAAATATATGAATACATTCACCTCCTCCATACTCTCTCCCTCCAATCTGATATCCAATCTTTCATCACCTAATCTTTTTGTTATCCTCATAACCTTACTCTTTCCTGTATTCAGTTTTAATTTTCTTCTTTTGCATACCCTACCAAATTCATCCACCAACCTCTGCAACTTCTCTTCAGAATCTCCCAAGAGCACAGTGTCATCAGCAAAGAGCAACTGTGACAACTCCCACTTTATGTGTGATTCTTTATCTTTTAACTCCACGCCTCTTACCAAGACCCTCACATTTACTTCTCTTACAACCCCATCTATAAATATATTAAACAACCACGGTGGCATCATACATCCTTGCCTAAGGCCTACTTTTACTGGGAAATAATCTCCCTCTTTCCTACATACTCTAACTTGAGCCTCACTATCCTCGTAAAAACTCTTCACTGCTTTCAGTAACCTACCTCCTACACCATACACCTGCAACATCTGCCACATTGCCCACCTATCCACCCTGTCATACGCCTTTTCCAAATCCATAAATGCCACAAAAACCTCTTTAGCCTTATCTAAATACTGTTCACTTATATGTTTCACTGTAAACACCTGGTCCACACACCCCCTACCTTTCCTAAAGCCTCCTTGTTCATCTGCTATCCTATTCTCCGTTTTACTCTTAATTCTTTCAATAATAACTCTACCATACACTTTACCAGGTATACTTAACAGACTAATGCCCCTATAATTTTTGCACTCTCTTTTGTCCCCTTTGCCTTTATACAAAGGAACTATGCATGCTCTCTGCCAATCCCTAGGTACCTTACCCTCTTCCATACATTTATTAAATAATAGCACCAACCACTCCATAACTATATCCCCACCTGCTTTTAACATTTGTATCTTTATCCCATCAATCCCAGCTGCCGTACCCCTTTTCATTTTACCTACTGCCTCACGAACTTCCTCCAAACTCACAAATGGCTCTTCCTCACTCCTACAAGATGTTATTCCTCCTTGCCCTATACACGAAATCACAGCTTCCCTATCTTCATCAACATTTAACAATTCCTCAAAATATTCCCTCCATCATCCCAATTCCTCTAACTCTCCATTTAATAACTCTCCTCTCCTATTTTTAACTGACAAATCCATTTGTTCTTTAGGCTTTCTTAACTTGTTAATCTCACTCCAAAACTTTTTCTTATTTTCAACAAAATTTGTTGATAACATCTCACCCACTCTCTCATTTACTCTCTTTTTACATTGCTTCACCACTCTCTTAACCTCTCTCTTTTTCTCCATATACTCTTCCCTCCTTGCATCATTTCTACTTTGTAAAAACTTCTCATATGTCAATTTTTTCTCCCTTATAACTATCTTTACATCATCATTCCACCAATCGCTCCTCTTCCCTCCCGCACCCACTTTCCTGTAACCACAAACTTCTGCTGAACACTCTAACACTACATTTTTAAACCTACCCCATACCTCTTCGACCCCATTGCCTATGCTCTCATTAGCCCATCTATCCTCCAGTAGCTGTTTATATCTTACCCTAACTGCCTCCTCTTTTAGTTTATAAACCTTCACCTCTCTCTTCCCTGATGCTTCTATTCTCCTTGTATCCCATCTACCTTTTACTCTCAGTGTAGCTACAACTCGAAAGTGATCTGATATATCTGTGGCCCCTCTATAAACATGTACATCCTGAAGTCTACTCAACAGTCTTTTATCTACCAATACATAATCCAACAAACTACTGTCATTTCGCCCTACATCATATCTTGTATACTTATTTATCCTCTTTTTCTTAAAATATGTATTACCTATAACTAAACCCCTTTCTATACAAAGTTCAATCAAAGGGCTCCCATTATCATTTACACCTGGCACCCCAAACTTACCTACCACACCCTCTCTAAAAGTTTCTCCTACTTTAGCATTCAGGTCCCCTACCACAATCACTCTCTCACTTGGTTCAAAGGCTCCTATACATTCAGTTAACATCTCCCAAAATCTCTCTCTCTCCTCTGCATTCCTCTCTTCTCCAGGTGCATACACGCTTATTATAACTCACTTCTCGCATCCAACCTTTACTTTAATCCACATAATTCTTGAATTTACACATTCATATTCTCTTTTCTCCTTCCATAACTGATCCTTCAACATTACTGCTACCCCTTCCTTAGCTCTAACTCTCTCAGATACTCCAGATTTAACCCCATTTATTTCCCCCCACCGAAACTCCCCTACCCCCTTCAGCTTTGTTTCGCTTAGGGCCAGGACATCAAACTTCTTCTCATTCATAACATCAGCAATCATCTGTTTCTTGTCATCTGCCCTACATCTACGCACATTCAAGCATCCCAGTTTTATAAAGTTTTTCTTCTTCTCTTTTTTAGTAAATGTCTACAGGAGAAGGGGTTACTAGCCCATTGCTCCCGGCATTTCAGTCGCCTCATACGACACGCATGGCTTACGGAGGAAAGATTCTTTTCCACTTCCCCATGAACAATAGAAGAAATAAAGAACAAGAGCTATGTAGAAAAAGGAGAAAAACCTAGATATATGTATATATATATATTCTTTCAACACTCCGGCCGTATCCCACCGAGGCAGGGTGGCCCAAAAGGAAAAACGAAAGTTTCTCCTTTTACATTTAGTAATATATACAGGAGAAGGGGTTACTAGCCCCTTGCTCCCGGCATTTTAGTCGCCTCTTACAACATATATATATATATATACATATATATATATACATATATATATATATACATATATATATATACATATATATATATACATATATATATATACATATATATATATACATATATATATATATATATATATATATATATATATATATATATATATATATATATATATATATATATATATATATATATATATATATATATATATATACATATATATATATACATATATATATATATGCATGTGCGTGTCTGTGAAGTGTGACCAAAGTGTAGGTAGGAGTAGCAAGATATCCCTGTTATCTAGCGTGTTTATTATTAAATTTGAGATGATACATAGATGTACAAAGAAATACAGTGGTTATGTGTAACATGCCAAAAACCCCTTGCATGCAGAGCATTATGGGCAGGGATAAAATTAACCTAAGATAACTAAGCAATGATATATTCAGTGGTAAAAATTATAGTAAATAAATAACAATTAAGCACAAATGAGTATTTCAAAGACAGGTCATATGGTATTTGCTGAGTTGCTGTGCATTCAACAGAATGGAGTATTCTGTTAGGTAATGTAATTAAAAAAACAATTTTGATAGGGTCACAGGTTAAACATTAATGAGATACAATTATTCAGTATTTATTTAGTTGTGGGTGGGTGTGTGATTTTTAAGAAGAGACTTGAATTTATAAACAGACAGTGTTTCTTTAACATTCACAGGTAATGAATTCCAGATTTTTGGGCCTTTTATGTACATTGAGTTTTTGCATAGTGTGAGATGGACACGAGGAACATCAAAGAGTGATCTGTGCCTTGTGTTATGGTCATGTGTTCTGTTGAGGTTGGTAAGGAGATGTTTGAGGGGAGGGTTTATATCCGAGTTAAGTGTTCTATGCATGTAGTATGTACAATAATAAGTATGGATGTTTTGTACGGTGAGTAGGTTTAGAGTTTTCAATATTGGTGAACTGTGCTGCCTGTAGTGGGAATCTGTTATCATTCTGACTGCAGGCTTTTGTTGGGTAATTAATGGTCTGAGACGGTTTATTGTTGTTGAGCCCCATGCACAAATTCCATAGGTGAGATAGGGGTAAATGAGTGAGTGATATAGGGCCAGGAGGGCTGACTGTGAAACATAGTACCGTATCTTCGATAGTATGCCTACGGTCTTGGAAATTTTCTTGGAAATTGTTGTACATGTGTTTGAAATTTGAGCCTATTATCAAGGTGGATTTCTAAGAATTTTCCCTCTGTGAGCTTTGTGATAGGTGATCCGTTTATCATTATGTTAAGAGGGACATCTGTAGCTCTGTTTCCAAACTGAATGAAGTAGGTTTTGTCAATGTTGAGAGTAAGTTTATTAGTCATCATCCAGGTAGATATTTTCTGTAATTCGGAATTCACAGTATTCCCTAGCATGACTGGGTTTGGGTGAGAGAAGACGTATGTAGTGTCATCTGCAAATAGTGTGGGTTTGAGTAGTTGCGATGCATTTGGTGCGTCATTTATGTAAACGAGAAAGAGAAGAGGGCCATGAACACTTCTCTGTGGGACACCAACTGTAATTGGCTGTGCCTAAGAGTTTGCTCCATTTGTGTACACATATTGGCTTCTGTTGCTGAGGTATGACTTTAGGTAGCTGAGGGAGTGCCCTCTTATACCATAGTGCAACAATTTTATGTAGAGCAAATCATGGTCAACTGTATCAAAAGCTTTACGTAAATCACTGAAGATCCCCAGTGGGACTTCTTTTTTTCTGTAGTGCAGTGTATATTTGTTCTAGCATGTGTATAATAGCATCATTCACATTTTTATTAGGCCTGAACCCAAAATGACAGGGGTTGAGTATGTTGTGGGATATGAGGTAGGAATAGATTCGATAATGAATTAATTTTTCGAAGATTTTAGAGAGAGGGTGTAAGTTGGATATTGGCCTATAGTTATTCAAGTCTGTTTGGTCTCCTCCTTTATGGATCGGGGTGACCCTTGCTATTTTGAGAACTGTAGGGAAAGTTGAGGATTCGATGGATTTGTTAGAGTTGCAATGATTGGTGACAGCACTTCCGACGCTTTTTTGTATATAAAGGGTGGTAAGGTATTTAAATCTCCTGTCTTGTTTTTCTTGTGTTGATAATAAGGGAGATTTCTGTTGGGTTAGTCGGAGCTAGGAACAGTGTGTTCGGGTAGTTGCCAGTGAGGTAGTCATTGGGTGGGGTATTGGAGCTTGGGATTTTATTGGCAAGATTTCTTCCAATGGTGAAGAAATCATTGAGTCTGTTTGCTGTATCAGTTGGTGGGAGTTGGGGTTCATCTGGTTTTGTTAGTTCAATTGCGCTATTTCGAGATATCTTTTTTGTTCCTAGAATTTCTGATAGGGGTTTTCAGGTCCTTTGTTGTATCACCTTTATAGTTGGGTAAACTGTTCTCATAATACAATTTTTTAGCCCTTCATATCAGGCTGGTTAGGAGTGACGAGTAACGTTTTGTTTGGTCTCTGGTTATGTGACCCATTCTGTACTGTTTTTCGTACAGGTGCTTTGTATTTATGGATTTGAGGATGCTGGGTGTTAGCCAGGGACTGTTCAGTCTCTTAGCTGTCATCTGTTTAGATTTTTGGGGCAGTGCTTGTTATAGAGGTATTGAGTCTTTTTTTATAAAATTATTAATACATTCATCAATTTCTGTATAGATTTCTAGCTCAGTGTGCCAGTCAACGTTTGTCACTGCTGTTGTGAAGTTATTAATGGCTGCCTCATTATGAAGTCTGAAAGTGACTTTAATAGTGCCTTGGGGTAATTTGTCTAGATTAGTTATGAAGAAGGTAGGGTAGTGGTCTGTGGTATTATCTGTGATTATGCCTGATTTTAAAGGGGATATGGTGTTGGTCCAGATGTGGTCAAGTAGGGAAACACTAGTCTCTGTAACTCTTGTAGGTTTTGTTACTGTTGGTAGCAACATGCAGTTACTCATTGTGTTTGTGAATTCAGTAACGTGTGGGTCCTGGTCTTGCAGGAGATTTATATTGAAGTCACGTGAGAGTAGTAAGTGAACTTTGTTCATGCATGCATCAGTTATCATACTTCCTAGGTTATCACTAAAACGGCTAATGTTTGACTGTGGTACTCTGTAGATGTTTATCACTGTGAGAGTTTTTTGTAGGTATTTGGATTTGAATTTAGCAATTATGTATTTCCCATGTTCATCCCTTGTGCAAGTATTAGTGATACATTCTAGATGGTCTGAGTAGTATATAGCTGTGCCACCCCCTCGTTGATCTGGCCTACAGTTATGTATAGCTGTGTAACCAGGAATGGCATAGACATCTGTAGTATCAGGCTTTAGCCAGGTTTCGGTGAGAGTAATGATGGACATACTCTTATGCAGGGAATTTAGTAATGCTATGAGGTCATCGCAATGTTTGCTTAAAGATCTGACATTGTAGTTAAAGACAGTTATGTAGTTATGTTGTTGTTGTTGCCTCTGAGAAGTGCCTTTGATTGTTCTGCTGTGAAGTAATTACAGTTACTGTTTGATTCAATTAAGTCATTCAATAAGAGGTTGGTATCAGGATCAATGGTTGTAATCATATCAATCTCAAGTCTTTCCGTCTTTCTCTCTCTGTTTCTCTCACTGTCTCGCTCTCTCTTATTAATGTTTATTGATATATGTGAATGAGAAAACGGATTTGCAGGAGCATTACAAAAGAATGGCACAAATTCATCTATGAAGTATTTGTTTTTGATTAAATGAATACTCTGCAGAAGACTGAACACATGAGAAAAAGTTTTATGATCTCTGTTCAGAAGTTTAAGGCTAAGTTGTCTATCTTCGCAGTGAGTCTGGCTTCACGACGCTGCTCTCCCACAATATCTGTGACGTCACAGTGAGTCTGGCTTCACCAAGCTGCTCTCCGACAACATCTGTGACGTCACAGTGAGTGTGGCATCACCACGCTGCTCTACGTCAGCATCTGTTACGTCACAGTGAGCCTGGCTTCATCACGCTGCTCTCCCTCAACATCTGAAACGTCACAGTGAGTCAGGCTTCACCACGTGTCACTAACTCAAAATCTTTGACGTCAGAATGAGTCTGGCTGCACCACGCGGCTCTCACTCAATATCTATGACGTCACAGTGAGTCTGGCTTCACCACGAGGCTCTCCCTCAACATCTCTGACGCCAGATAAAAATATACAGTTTTTATGTCAATTTTGGATAGATCAATGTGTGCAAAAGGCAGCTGGCAGGAGTGTTGCAAAAGTGAGTCACCAATCAGCAGGCAGCAGAGGTCCAGTGGGCGGGGCGTAAAGTTGTGCAACAGTGACCTTCCTGGATCGCCTCAACTTCACCAATCATTTCTTCTGCTTTCCCTCCTTTTATAATAATAATAATAATGATAATAACGATAATAATAATCATAACTTTATTTACTACAAGTACATGTTATACAGTCCGAGCTGACATCAATGACACACTACTATACAGAAAGGCTCTTGTTATGCTGAACATTTCGGGCAAATTAGGTCATTGTCCTAGGATGCGACCCACACGGATGCGACCCACACCAGTCGACTAACACGCAGGTGCCCATTTTACTGATGGGGAACATAGACAACAGGTGGAAAGAAACACGCCTAATGTTTCTACTCTTGCTGGGAATCGAACCCAGGCCTTTGACGTGTGAAGCGAGAGCTTTAACCACCAGGCCACCACAGCCTTATATCGTTTAACATATGTTCATTTACAAAGAAGTTAAAATAAAAATATTGAATACATTCTTTCATGTATATATAAAGTACATAATGGAAATATGAGAATCTTGTGTATATAGAGTCTGCTTCCTTTTGCTTTCCATAATGTTGATCTTATTGCTGCTGCAACTTCAGATACATCCCAGCAACCGTTCAAAAACGTTGCATTACCAAAATTAGATTGCTGTTTCTGTTGTAAAACATTGTGTGTGTGTGTGTGTGTGTGTGTGTGTGTGTGTACTCACCTATTTGTACTCACCTATTTGTGGTTGCAGGGGTCGATTCACAGCTCCTGGCCCCGCCTCTTCGCTGATTGCTGCTAGGTCCTCTCTCTCCCTGCCCCATGAGCTCTATCATACCTCGCCTTAAAACTATGTATGGTTCCTGCCTCTACCACATCACCTTCTAGGCTATTCCATGGCCTGACTACTCTATGACTGAAGAAATACATCCTAACATCCCTTTGATTCATCTGAGTCTTCAACTTCCAATTGTGACCTCTTGTGTCTGTGTCCCATCTCTGGAACATCCCGTCTTTGTCCACCTCGTCTATTCCGCGCAGTATTTTATATGTCGTTATCATGTCTCCCCTGACCCTCCTGGCCTCCAGTGTCGTCAGGCCGATTTCCCTCAACCTTTCTTCATAGGACAATCCCCGTAGCTCTGGGACTAGTCTTGTTGCAAACCTTTGCACTTTCTCTAATTTCTTGACGTGCTTGACTAGGTGTGGATTCCAAACTGGTGCTGCATACTCCAGTATGGGCCTGACGTAGATGGTATACAGAGTCTTAAACGAATCCTTACTGAGGTATCGGAACGCTATCCGTAGGTTTGCCAGGCGCCCGTATGCTGCAGCAGTTATCTGATCGATGTGCGCCTCAGGAGATATGTTCGGTGTTATACTCACCCCCAGATCTTTTTCCTTGAGTGAGGTTTGCAGTCTTTGGCCATCTAAACTATATTGTGTGTGCGGTCTTCTTTGCCCTTCCCCAATCTTCATGACTTTGCATTAGGCAGGGTTAAATTCAAGGAGCCAGTTGCTGGACCAGGCTTGTAGCCTGTCCAGATCTCTTTGTAGTCCTGCCTGATCCTCGTCCGATTTGATTCTTCTCATTAACTTCACATCATCTGCAAACAAGGACACTTCTGAGTCTATCCCTTCCGTTATGTCGTTCACGTATACCAAGAACAGCACAGGTCCTAGGACTGACCCCTGTGGAACCCCGCTTGTCACAGGCGCCCACTCTGACACCTCGTCGCGTACCATGACTCGTTGTTGCCTCCCTGTCAGATATTCTCTGATCCATTGCAGTGCCTTTCCTGTTATGTGTGCCTGGTCCTCTAGCTTTTGCAGTAACCTCTTGTGAGGAACTGTGTCGAAGGCCTTCTTGCAGTCCAAAAATACGCAGTCGATCCACCCCTCTCTCTCTTGTCTTACTTCTGTCACCTTGTCATAAAACTCTAGTAGGTTTGTGACACAGGATTTTCCTTCCCTGAAACCGTGCTGGTTGTCAATTATACACTTGTTTCTTTCCAGGTGCCCCACCACTCTCCTCCTGATGATCTCCATGACCTTGCATACTATACACGTTAGTGATACAGGTCTGTAGTTTAGTGCCTCATGTCTGTCTCCCTTTTTAAAAATTGGGACTACATTTGCCATTTTCCATACCTCAGGGAGTTGCCCAGTTTCAAATGATGTGTTGAAGATCTTTGTTAATGGCTCACACAATATCTCTGCTCCCTCTTTAAGGACCCATGGAGAGATGTTGTCTGGTCCCACCGCCTTTGAGGTGTCAAGTTCGCATAGCAGCTTCTTCACCTCCTCCTTGGTTATATGTACCTCATCTAGCACTTGCTGGTGTGCCCCCCTGTTCTGATTTC
>NC_091297.1:51819505-51837005 GCF_038502225.1 Cherax quadricarinatus
GCAAGGAGGCAGTTAAAAGGTTTATTCCCAAGGGCAACAGAAACAATGGGAAGACTAAAACGAGCCCCTTGTTTACCCTACGGCGTAAGGAGGCAAAAACAAAGTGCAATAGAGAATGGAAAAAGTACAGAAGGCAGAGAACACACGAAAATAGGGAGATCAGTCGCAGAGCCAGGAACGAGTATGCACAGGTAAGGAGGGAGGCCCAGCGACAGTATGAAAATGACATAGCATCGAAAATCAAGACTAACCCGAAACTTGTATAGCCACATCAGGAGGGAGGCAACAGTCAAAGACCAGGTGATCACGTTGAGGACAAAAGGTGGAGAACTCACAAGAAATGATCAGGAGGTATGTGAGGAGCTAAACAGGAGATTTATGGAAGATTTTACAGTAGAGACAGGAAGGGCTGTGGGAAGACAGCACAGAAGGGAACATCAAGAGGGAATATACCAACAAGTGTTGGATGACATACTAACAACCGAGGAGGAGGTGCGGAAGCTGCTAAGTGGCCTTGATACCTCAAAAGTGATAGGACCGGACAACATCTCCCCATGGGTCCTTAGAGAAGGAGCAGAGATGCTGTGCGTGCCCCTAACCACATTCTTCAACACATCCCTTGAAAATGGGCAACTACCTGAGAAATGGAAGACAGCTAATGTAGTCCCCATATTTAAGAAAGGAAACAGAAATGAGGCACTAAACTATAGACCTGTGTCTCTGACATGTGTTGTGTGCAAAGTCATGGAGAAGATTATCAGGAGGAGAGTGGTGGAACACCTGGAACGGAACAAGATTATAAATGAAAACCAGCATGGGTTCATGGAAGGCAAATCCTGTGTCACAAACCTCCTGGAGTTTTATGACGAGGTAACAGAAGTAAGACACGAGAGAGAGGGGTGGGTTGATTGCGTTTTGCTAGACTGCAGGAAGGCCTTTGACACAGTTCCCCACAAGAGATTAGTGCAGAAGCCGGAGGATCAGGCACATAACAGGGAGGGCACTGCAATGCATCAGGGAATACTTTACAGGTAAGCAGCAGCGAGTCATGGTACGTGAAGAGGTATCACAGTGGGTGCCTGTGACGAGCGGGGTCCCACAAGGGTCAGTTCCAGGACCAGTGCTATTTTTGATATATGCGAACGACATGATGGAAGGAATAGACCCTGAAGTGTCGCTATTCGCAGATGATGTGAAGTTGATGAGAAGAATTAAATCGGATGAGGATGAGGCAGGACTGCAAAGAAACCTGGACAGGCTGGACATGTGGTCCAGAAACTGGCTTCTCGAATTCAATCCTGCCAAATGCAAAGTCATGAAGATTGGGGAGGGGCAAAGAAGACCGCAGACAGAGTATAGGCTAGGTGGACAAAGACTACAGACCTCACTCAGGGAGAAAGGTCTTGGGGTGACCATAACACCGAGCACGTCACCGGAGGCACACATCAACCAAATAACTGCTGCAGAATACGGGCGCCTGGCAAACCTGAGAATAGCGTTCCGATACCTTAATAAGGAATCGTTCAAGAGACTGTACACTGTGTATGTTAGGCCCATACTGGAGTACGCAGCACCAGTCTGGAACCCACACCTGGTCAAGCACGTCAAGAAGTTAGAGAAAGTACAAAGGTTTGCAACAAGGCTAGTCCCAGAGCTCAGGGGAATGTCGTACGAGGATAGGTTGAGGGAAATCGGACTGACGACACTGGGGGACAGAAGGGTCAGGGGAGACATGATAACGACATACAAGATACTGCGGAGAATAGACAAGGTGGACAGTGATAGGATGTTCCAGAGAGGGGACACAGAAACAAGGGGTCACAACTGGAAGCTGAAGACTCAGACGAGTCACAGGGACGTCAGGAAGTATTTCTTCAGTCATGGAGTCGTCAGGAAATAGAATAGCCTAGCAAGTGAAGTAGTGGAGGCAGGAACCATTCATAGTTTTAAGAAGAGGTATGACAAAGCTCAGGAAGCAGAGAGGGAGAGGACCTAGTAGCGATCAGTGAAGAGGCGGGGCCAGGAGCAGAGTCTCGACCCCTGCAACCACAATTAGGTGAGTGCAATTAGGTGAGTACACAGACACACACACACAACACACACACACACATGCACACACACACACTCACACTCACACACACACACACACACACACACACACACACACACACACACACACACACACAACACACACACACACACACACACACACACACACACACACACACACACACTCACACGCAGACATACACACACGCACAGAAACATACACAGTGACACGCACACAAAAACACACACACACAAAAACACACACACATACACACACACACTCACACAAAAACACAGACACACACGCACACACACACACACACGCACACACACACACACACAAACACACAGACACACACACACACACACATACACACACACACACACACACACACACACACACACACACACACACACACACACACACACACACACACACACACACACAAGGAGGACCAAGGAGTGAAAGGGAAAAACAGCTGGTTGCAGATGGAGAGGGTGATAGGTCGAATGCTGAGGCACAACCATGCTATCAAGAGCCACTGGAAAAATCAAGGGAGAAACTGACCACATACAGGCAGGATCCAGAGTCACAGAGGGTGAGGCAATGGGAGGAGGAAAGGGCAAAATCAGTGTTTATCCATGGGCTTCAGGAGAGAGAGGAAAGGACACACACTGAAAGGCAGCAGGAAGAAAGAAAGGACATTGAGAAAATCATCACGGAAATAGGTGAAGAGATGGACGAGATTGTAAATTTTCAGAGAATAGGGGGGTACTCGAAGGGGAGAAACCGACCAATCAAGCTGATTCTCAGGACGGAAACAGTGCGGAACAGGATCCTCCAAGAGAAACCACGATTGAAATACTCGGAAGAGTACAAGAGGGTGTTCCTAGACAGAGACAGAACAAAATCAGAACGACAGCAGCTGAGGGAGAGGACAAAAAAGCGAAAGGAGCTAGGAAAAGAGACAAAGATGGAACCAGCAGAGGTCAGTCAGAGCAGAACAGAACAGCAAGGGCAAGCACACACACAACTATTCTCAGAACCATACCACCTATCACACCATCCCAACACACACTACAGTCCATACCCACAGCCTCCACCCAACACCGAGCTATAGAATCCCACAGTATGCCACCTGCTCTCCCACCCTCACAGGCCCCCCAAACCACAGTGTTGGAAAGGAAACTGAAGGTATGGTACACAAACGCTGATGGAATAACAAATAAGTGGGAGGAGTGGCATGAAAGAGTCAAAGAAGCATCACCAGAAATCATAGCTCTCACAGAAACCAAGCTTACAGGTATGATAACAGATGCCGTCTTTCCAACGGGATACCAAATCCTGAGGAAAGACAGAGGGAACAGGGGGGGTGGAGGAGTGGCATTGATGATCAAAAATCGCTGGAATTTTGATGAGCTGGAGAGAGGAGACAGCGGAGAAGAAAGTGATTACATAGCGGGAACGCTTCACTCTGAAGGTCCCAAGGTGGTAATAGCAGTGATGTATAACCCACCGCAGAACAGCAGGAGGCCAAGGCAAGAGTACGACGAGAGCAACAGAGCGATGGTTGACACACTGGCTAGATTGGCCAGAAGAGCTCATGCATGCAGGGCAAAGCTCCTGATCATGGGTGACTTTAACCACAAGGAGATCGATTGGGAGAACTTGGACCCACATGGGGGCCAAGATACATGGAGGGCTAAGATGATGGAGGTGGTACTGGAAAACTTCATGTGCCAACACGTAAGGGACACTACAAGAGAGAGAGGAGAGGATGAACCAGCAAGGCTGGACTTAGTATTCACCTTGAGTAGTGCAGATATCGAGGACATCACATATGAAAGACCCCTTGGGGCCAGTGACCATGTGGTTTTAAGCTTCGAATACACAGTAGAGCTACAAGTGGAGGGAGAAGCAGGAAGGCCAGGACGAATTAAGCCAAACTACAAGAAAGGGGACTACATAGGAATGAGGAACTTCCAGAACGGGGTTCAATGGGACAGAGAACTGGCAGGGAAGCCAGTTAATGAGATGATGGAATATGTAGCAACAAAATGCAAGGAGGCTGAGGAGAGGTTTGTACCCAAGGGTAACAGGAATAATGAAAAAGCCAGGATGAGCCCATGGTTTACCCAAAGGTGCAGGGAGGCAAAAACCAAGTGTGGTAGGGAATGGAAGAAATATAGAAGGCAAAGGACCCAGGAGAATAAGGAGAACAGTCGTAGACCCAGAAACGAATATGCACAGATAAGAAGGGAGGCCCAAAGACAATATGAAAACGACATAGCAGAGAAAGCCAAATCTGACCCGAAACTGTTGTACAGCCACATCAGGAGGAAAACAACAGTCAAGGACCAGGTAATCAGGCTAAGGAAGGAAGGAGGAGAGACAACAAGAAATGACCGTGAAGTATGTGAGGAACTCAATAAGAGATTCAAAGAAGTGTTCACAGAGGAGACAGAAGGGGCTCCAGAAAGACGGAGAGGTGGGGCACACCACCATGTGCTGGACACAGTGCACACAACCGAGGAAGAAGTGAAGAGGCTTCTGAGTGAGCTAGATACCTCAAAGGCAATGGGGCAGGATGACATCTCCTCATGGGTATTGAGAGAGGGAGCAGAGGCGCTATGTGTACCCCTAACAACAATATTCAATACATCTATCGAAACAGGGAGATTGCCTGAGGCATGGAAGACAGCAAATGTAGTCCCAATCTTTAAAAAAGGAGACAGACATGAAGCATTAAACTACAGACCAGTGTCACTGACATGTATAGTATGCAAAATCATGGAGAAGATTGTCAGGAGAAGAGTGGTGGAACACCTAGAAAGGAATGATCTCATCAACAGCAGCCAACATGGTTTCAGGGACGGGAAATCCTGTGTCACAAACCTACTGGAGTTCTATGACATGGTGACAGCAGTAAGACAAGAGAGAGAGGGGTGGGTGGACTGTATATTCTTGGACTGCAAGAAGGCGTTTGACACAGTTCCACACAAGAGATTGGTGCAAAAACTAGAGGACCAAGCAGAGATAACAGGGAAGGCACTACAATGGATCAGGGAATACTTGTCAGGAAGACAGCAGCGAGTCATGGTACGTGGTGAGATGTCAGAGTGGGCACCTGTGACCAGCGGGGTCCCACAGGGGTCAGTCCTAGGACCAGTGCTGTTTTTGTTATTTGTTAACGACAGGACGGAAGGAATAGACTCTGAGGTGTCCCTGTTTGCAGGAGACGTGAAGTTGATGAGAAGAATTCACTCGATCGAAGACCAGGCAGAACTACAAAGGGATCTGGACAGGCTGCAGACCTGGTCCAGCAATTGGCTCCTGGAGTTCAATCCCACCAAGTGCAAAGTCATGAAGATTGGGGAAGGGCAAAGAAGGCCGCAGACGGAGTACAGTCTAGGGGGCCAGAGACTACAAACCTCACTCAAGGAAAAAGATCTTGGGGTGAGTATAACACCAGGCACATCTCCTGAAGCGCACATCAACCAAATAACTGCTGCAGCATATGGGCGCCTAGCAAACCTCAGAACAGCATTCCGACATCTTAATAAGGAATCGTTCAGGATCCTGTACACCGTGTACGTTAGGCCCATATTGGAGTATGCGGCACCAGTTTGGAACTCACACCTAACCAAGCATGTAAAGAAACTAGAGAAAGTGCAAAGGTTTGCAACAAGGCTAGTCCCAGAGCTAAGAGGTATGTCCTACGAGGAGAGGTTAAGGGAAATCAACCTGACTGCACTGGAGGACAGGAGAGATAGGGGAGACATGATAACGACATACAAAATACTGAGAGGAATTGACAAGGTGGACAAAGACAGGATGTCCCAGAGATTGGACACAGTAACAAGGGGATACAGTTGGAAGTTGAAGGCACAGATGAATCACAGGGATGTTAGGAAGTATTTCTTCAGCCACAGAGTAGTCAGTAAGTGGAATAGTTTTGGAAGCGATGTAGTGGAGGCAGGATCCATACATAGCTTTAAGCAGAGGTATGAGAAAGCTCATGGTTCAGGGAGAGTGACCTAGTAGCGATCAGTGAAGAGGCGGGGCCAGGAGCTCGGACTCGACGCCAACTAGGTGAGTACACATACTCACACACACACACACACACACACACACACACACACTCACACACACACACACACACAGCGTTATTACAAGGTTATGACGTCCTAACTTTGTTTACAAGACAAAAGCTCTTACACACCTCACATCATTTGTAGGCTCTTTCATTGTGATGAAACATACGAATACTGAACAGGGTGAAATTGGAGTATTCTGTTGGTCAGCAATTTAATTTGGTTAACTGTCTTGATTTCATTGACGTCGTTATGTTGTACCAACTTGTTGCAGACGCGAGTCATTGTAGGCGTCAATGATCTCTGATGAAGTGATGTTCATTAGAAATGAACAGTCTGAATGCAGTTACTGTTTGCTGCCCGTATTGTTATATACAAGCTCACTTCTCGCTCTCCTAGGTGTGGAACGAAGTGTGGTAACTTAATAACATTCGTCTTGTATTTAATAATAAGAGCACCCACGTCCTAAGAGTGTCTGAAATTTCAGCAGAGCCATCACAGTTGAAAAGTCAGTTCTCTGGCGTCTCTGTTCTCTCAAGAAAAGACTTGACCGGGGCAAAGCAACCCAAGAAAGTGGAGGATACTCAAGGTGTGAACGAACTTCTACCATTTTGAATCTGTCCCTTCCTCTCTATGTTTATCTCACTCTCTCTCTCTCTCTCTCTCTCTCTCTCTCTCTCTCTCTCTGTTTCTATCCATTACAAAAGAGTGGAACAAATTCATTCATGAAGTATTTGTTTTTCATTAAATGAATACTCTGCGTAAGACTGAACACATGAAAAAAGTTTTATGATCTCTGTTCAGAAGTTTAAAGCTAAGATATCTATCTTCACAGTGAGTCTGGCTTCACGACGCTGCTCTCCCTCAACATCTGTGACGTCACAGTGAGTCTGACTTTACCAAGCGGCTCACGCTGAACATCTGTGACGTCACAGTGAGTCTGGTTTCACCACGCTGCTCTCCCTCAACTCCTGTGACGTCACAGTGAGATTGGCTTCATCACGCTGCTCTCCCTCAACATCTGAAACGCCAGAGTGAGTCAGGCGTCAACACGCTCCTCTCCATGAACATCTGTGACGTCACAGTGAGTCTGGCTTCACCACGCGGCTCTCCCTCAATATCTGTGACTTCAGACAAAAATTTGCAGTTTTTATGTCAATTATGGATAGATCAATGTGTGCAAGAGGCAGCTGGCAGGAGTGTTGCAAAAGTGAGTCACCAATCAGCAGGCAGCAGAGGTCCAGTGGGCGGGGCGTGAAGGTGTGCAACAGTGACCTTCCTGGATCACCTCAACCTCGCCTACTATCTCCTCTGCTTTCTCTTCTTTATAATAATAATAATAATAATAATAATAATAATAATAATAATAATAATAATAATAATAATAATAATAATAATAATATCTTTATTTACTACAAGTACATGTTATACAGTCCGAGCTGACATCAATGACACACTACTATACAGAAAGCCTCTTGTTATGCTGAACATTTCGGGCAAATTATGTCATTGTCCTAGGATGCGACCCACACGGATGCGACCCACACGGATGCGACCCACACGGATGCGACCCACACCAGTCGACTAACACGCAGGTGCCCATTTTACTGATGGGGAACATAGACAACAGGTGGAAAGAAACACGCCTAATGTTTCTACTCTTGCTAGGAATCGAACCCAGGCCTTTGACGTGTGAAGCGAGAGCTTTAACCACCAGGCCACCACAGCCTTATATCGTTTAACATATGTTCATTTTCAAAAAAGTTAAAATAAAAATATTGAATACGTACTTTCATGAATATATAAAGTACATAATGGAAATATGAGAATCTTGTGTATATAGAGTCTGCTTCCTTTTGCTTTCCATAATGTTGATCTTATTGCTGCTGCAACTTCAGATACATCCCAGCAACCGTTCAAAAACGTTGCATTACCAAAATTAGATTGCTGTTTCTGTTGTAAAAATTGTGTGTGTGTGCGCGTGTGTGTGTGTGTTTGTGTGTGTGTGTGTGTGTGTGTGTGTGTGTGTGTGTGTGTGTGTGTGTGTGTGTGTGTGTGTGTGTGTGTGTGCGTGTGTGTATGTGTGTGTGTGTGTGTGTGTGTGTGTGTGTGTGTGTGTGTATGTGTGTGTGTGTGTGCGTGTGTGTATGTGTGTGTGTGTGTGTGTGTGTGTGTGTGTGTGTGTGTGTGTGTGTGTGTGTGTGTGTGTGTGTGTGTATGAATGAGTCTGTGTTAGAGTGTGCATGCATTAGCGAGTGTATATTTGTGTGTGTGTGTGTGTGTGTGTGTGTGTGTGTGTGTGTGTGTGTGTGTGTGTGTGTGTGTGTGTGTGTGTGTGTGTGTGTGTGTGTGTGTGTGTGTGTGTGTGTGTGTGTGTGTGTGTGTGTGTGTGTGTGTGTGTGTGTGTGTGTGTGTGTGTGTGTGTGTGTGTGTGTGTGTGTGTATGTGAGGGTCAGGGCAGTACCGTTGAGCATCGGGTCTTTGTGACGTCAGACAAATCTTAGCAGTTTTTTCGCCGTTTTCTCGGTGATCAATGTGTGCAAGAAGCAACTGGTCCATGTATTGCATACATGACTCACCAATCACAGGACTTTACGCAGCCTGTGTTGCACCAGTGACCCACCAATCACTGATCACTGGTAGTGTAGTAGGCGGGGCTTAGCATGGTGGTGGTGGTCTGGGTTATGGTCTCAGGAAGCAGTCAACAGTCTTACGGCAGACTATGAGTGGAGAGGTTGATAATATTCTCACTATATTAGTCATCGCTAACACTTCAAAATTTCTCTTTTGGTCATTATATATTTTTCACCCCTATCGCTTTGTTATCATAAATGTTCTATTCAATGGTTTGTCTACAATTTTTTTTTTTTTAAAGTTCGAAGTTAACGTATCATTGTTTAATTACAAACACGCACACACATGCACACACACGCACGCACGCACAGACACAAACACACACACACACACACACACACACACACACACACACACACACACACACACACACACACACACACACACACACACACACACACACACACACACACACACACACACACACACACACACACACACACACACACACACACACACACACACACACACACACACACACACACACTCACACACACACACACACACACACACACACACACACACGCTCACACACACGCACACACATACACAAATAACCCGCACATAAAAGAGAGAAGCTTACGACGACGTTTCGGTCCGACTTGGACCATTGACAAAGTCACACACACACACAAAACACACACACACACCCATACACGCACAGAAACATAGACACAAAACACACACACACACACACACAAAATAGACACACACACACAAACACACACACACACACACACAAAACAGACACACACACAAACACACACACACACACACACACACACACACAAACACACACATACACACACACAGCAGAGGAATGATAGCGCTCACGGTCCAGGGAGAGTGACTTAGTAGCGATCAGTGAAGAGGCGGGGCCAGGAGCTAGGAGTCGACCCCCGCAACCTCAACTAGGTGAGTACAACTAGGTGAGTACTCACACGCACACACACACTCACACACACATATGCACACTCACACACACACACACATGCACACACACATGGAGAAGATTATCAGGAGAAGAGTGGTGGAACACCTAGAAAGCAATGATCTCATCAACAGCAGCCAACATTGTTTCAGGGACGGGAAATCCTGTGTCACAAACCTACTGGAGTTCTATGACATGGTGACAGCAGTAAGACAAGAGAGAGAGGGGTGGGTGGATTGCATTTTCTTGGACTGCAAGAAGGCGTTTGACACAGTTCCACACAAGAGATTGGTGCAAAAACTGGAGGACCAAGCAGGGATAACAGGGAAGGCACTACAATGGATCAGGGAATACTTGTCAGGAAGACAGCAGCGAGTCATGGTACGTGGCGAGGTGTCAGAGGGGGCACCTGTGACCAGCGGGGTCCCGCAGGGGTCAGTCCTAGGACCAGTGCTGTTTCTGGTATTTGTGAACGACATGACGGAAGGAATAGACTCTGAGGTGTCCCTGTTTGCAGATGACGTGAAGTTGATGAGAAGAATTCACTCGATCGAAGACCAGGCAGAACTACAAAGGGATCTGGACAGGCTGCAGACCTGGTCCAGCAATTGGCTCCTGGAGTTCAATCCCACCAAGTGCAAAGTCATGAAGATTGGGGAAGGGCAAAGAAGGCCGCAGACGGAGTACAGTCTAGGGGGTCAGAGACTACAAACCTCACTCAAGGAAAAAGATCTTGGGATGAGTATAACACCAGGCACATCTCCTGAAGCGCACATCAACCAAATAACTGCTGCAGCATATGGGCGCCTAGCAAACCTCAGAACAGCATTCCGACATCTTAATAAGGAATCATTCAGGACCCTGTACACCGTGTATGTTAGGCCCATATTGGAGTATGCGGCACCAGTTTGGAACCCACACCTAGCCAAGCACGTGAAGAAACTAGAGAAAGTGCAAAGGTTTGCAACAAGACTAGTCCCAGAGCTAAGAGGTATGTCCTACGAGGAGAGGTTAAGGGAAATCAACCTGACGACACTGGAGGACAGGAGAGATAGGGGGGACATGATAACGACATACAAAATACTGAGAGGAATTGACAAGGTGGACAAAGACAGGATGTTCCAGAGATTGGACACAGTAACAAGGGGACACAGTTGGAAGCTGAAGACACAGATGAATCACAGGGATGTTAGGAAGTATTTCTTCAGCCACAGAGTAGTCAGTAAGTGGAATAGTTTGGGAAGCGATGTAGTGGAGGCAGGATCCATACATAGCTTTAAGCAGAGGTATGATAAAGCTCACGGCTCAGGGAGAGTGACCTAGTAGCGATCAGTGAAGAGGCGGGGCCAGGAGCTCGGACTCGACCCCCGCAACCTCAACTAGGTGAGTACACACACGCACACACACTCGAAACACACAAACACACACACACACACACGCACACACACAGACACACACACACACACACACACACACACACACACACACACACACACACACACACACACACACACACACACACACACGAAGACACACTTACACACACAAACACACAAACACACGCATTCACACTCACACACACACATACACACAAACACACACACACACACACGCACACACACATAAATACACATACACACACACACACACACATACGCACAAAAACACACAGATACACACACACTCACTCACACACACACACACACACACACACACACACTCACTCACACGCACACACACGCACACACATACACACACACACACAAACTCACACACGCTCACACACACACACACACACGCACAACTACATGACGGAAGGAATAGACTCCGAAGTGTCTCTGTTTGCAGATGAAGTGAAGTTGATGAGAAGAATTCATTCGCTCGAAAACCAGTCATAACTACAAAGCGATCGGGACAGGCTGTAGACCTGGTCCACCAATTGGCTCCTGGAGTTCAAGCCCACCAAGTGCAAAGTCATGAAAATTTGGGAAGGACAAAGAAGACCGCAGACGGTGTACAGCCTAGGGGGTCAGAGACTACAAACCTCACTCCAGAAAAAGATCTTAGCGTGAGTATACCACCAGGCACATTTCCTGAGGCACACATTAACCAAATATCAGCTGCAGCATATGGGTGCCTAGCAAACCTCAGAACAGCATTCCGAAATCTTAACAAGGAATCGTTGAGAACCCTGTACACCGTGTGCGTTAGGCCAATGTTGGAGTATGCACCACCAGTTTGGAACCCACACCTGGCCAAGCACATAAAGAAATTAGAGAAAGTGGAAAGATTTGCTACAAGACTAGTCCGAGAGCTAAGGGGTATGTCCTACGAGGAGAGGTTAAGGGAAATCGACCTGACGACACTGGAGGACAGGGGAGATAGGGGGGACATGATAACGTCATACAAAACACTGAGAGGAATTGACAAGGTAGACAAAGATAGGATGATCCAGAGATTGTACACAGAAACAAGACAACACAGTTTAAAACTGACTACGCAGATGAATCACAGGGATGTCAGGAAGTGGAATAGTTTGGGAAGCGTTGTAGTGGAGACAGGATCTATACATACCTTTAAGCAGAGGAATGATAAAGCCCACGGTTCAGGAAGAGTGACCTGGTAGCGGCCAGCGAAGAGGTAGAGCCATGTGTGTGTGTGTGTGTGTGTGTGTGTGTGTGTGTGTGTGTGTGTGTGTGTGTGTGTGTGTGTGTGTGTGTGTGTGTGTGTGTGTGTGTGTGTGTGTGTGTGTGTGTGTGTGTGTGTGTGTGTGTGTGTGTGTGTGTGTGTGTGTGTATGTGTATGTGTGTGTGTGTGTGTGTGTGTGTGTATGTGTGTGTGTGTGTGTGTGTGTGTGTGTGTGTGTGTGTGTGTGTGTGTGTGTGTGTGTGTGTGTGTGTGTGTGTGTATGTGTGTACTCAAATAATTGTACTCACCTAATTGTGGTTGCAGGGATCGAGACTCAGCTCCTGGCCCCGCCTCTTCACCGATCGCTACTAGGCCCTCTCCCTCTCTGTTTCCTGAGCTTTGTCATACCTGTTCTTAAAACTTTGTACGGTTCCTGCCTCCACTACTACACTTGGTAGGCTATTCCACTTCCTGACGACTCTATGACTGAAGAAATACTTCCTAACGTCCCTGTGACTCGTCTGAGTCTTCAGCTTCCAGTTGTGACCCCTTGTTTCTGTGTCCCCTCTCTGGAACATCCTATCTCTGTCCACCTTGTCTATTCCCCGCAGTATCTTGTATGTCGTTATCATGTCTCCCCTGACCCTTCTGTCCTCCAGTGTCGTCAGTCCGATTTCCCTTAACCTTTCCTCGTACGACATTCCCTTGAGCTCTGGGACTAGCCTTGTTGCAAACCTTTGTACTTTCTCTAACTTCTTGACGTGCTTGACCAGGTGTGGGTTCCAGACTGGTGCTGCATACTCCAGTATGGGCCTAACATACACAGTGTACAGTGTCTTGAACGATTCCTTATTTAGGTATCGGAACGCTATTCTCAGGTTTGCCAGGCGCCCGTATGCTGCAGCGGTTATTTGGTTGATGTGTGCCTCCGGTGATGTGCTCGGTGTTATGGTCACCCCAAGGTCTTTCTCCCTGAGTGAGGTCTGTAGTCTTTGTCCACCTAACCTATACTCTGTCTGCGGTCTTCTTTGCCCCTCCCCAATCTTCATGACTTTGCATTTGGCTGGATTGAATTCGAGAAGCCAGTTTCCGGACCACATGTCCAGCCTGTCCAGGTTTCTTTGCAGTCCTGCCTCATCCTCATCCGATTTAATTCTTCTCATCAACTTCACATCATCTGCGAATAGCGACACTTCAGGGTCTATTCCTTCCATCATGTCGTTCACATATATCAAAAATAGCACTGGTCCTAGAACTGACCCCTGTGGGACCCCGCTCGTAACAGGCGCCCACTGTGATACCTCTTCACGTACCATGACTCGTTGCTGCCTCCCTGTCAGGTATTCCCTTATCCATTGCAGTGCCCTTCCTTTTACGTGTGCCTGATGCTCCAGCTTCTGCACTAATCTCTTGTGGGGAACTGTGTCAAAGGCCTTCCTGCAGTCTAGGAAAAGCAATCTACCCAACCCTCTCTCTCGTGTCTTACTTCTGTTACCTTGTCATAAAACTCCAGGAGGTTTGTGATACAAGATTTGCCTTCCATGAACCCATGCTGGTTTTCATTTATAATCTTGTTCCTTTCCAGGTGTTCGACCACTCTCCTCCTGATAATCTTCTCCATGACTTTGCACACAATACATGTCAGAGACACAGGTCTGTAGTTTAGTGCCTCGTTTCTGTTTCCTTTCTTAAATATGGGGACTACATTAGCTGTCTTCCATTTCTCAGGTAGTTGCCCAGTTTCAAGGGATGTGTTGAAGATTGTGGTTAGAGGCACACACAGCATCTCTGCTCCTTCTCTAAGGACCCATGGGAAGATGTTGTCCGGTCCCATCGCCTTTGAGGTGTCAAGGTCACTTAAGAGCTTCTTCACCTCCTCCTCAGTTGTTCGTATGTCATCCAACACTTGTTGGTATATTCCCTCTTGATGTTCCCTTCTGTGCTGTCTTCCCACAGCCCTTCCTGTCTCTACTGTAAAAACTTCCTTAAATCTCCTGTTCAGCTCCTCACATACCTCCTGATCATTTCTTGTGAGTTCTCCACCTTCTGTCCTTAATCTGATCACCTGGTCTTTGACTGTTGTCTTCCTCCTGATGTGGCTATACAACAGTTTCGGGTCAGTCTTGATTCTCGATGCTATGTCATTTTCATACTGTCGCTGGGCCTCCCTCCTTACCTGTGCGTACTCATTCCTGGCTCTGCGACTGATCTCCCTATTTTCGTGTGTTCTCTGCCTTCTGTACTTTTTCCATTCTCTATTGCACTTTGTTTTTGCCTCCTTACACCGTCGGGTGAACCAGGGGCTTGTTCTGGTCTTCCCGTTGTTACTGTTGCCCTTGGGAATGAACCTTTCCACTGCCTCCTTGCATTTTGTTGCTACATATTCCATCATTTCATTTACTGGCTTTCCTGCCAGTTCTCTGTCCCACTGGACCTCCCACAGGAAGTTCTTCAACCCTATGTAGTCCTCTCTTTTATAGTCAGGCTTTTCCCATTCTACTCCTGTTATTCTCTCCACTTGCAGCTCTACTATGTATTCAAAGCACAGAACCACGTGGTCGCTAGCTCCTAGGGGACTCTCATACTTGGTGTCGTCAATGTCTGAGCTGCCCAGGGTGAACACAAGGTCCAATCTTGCTGGTTCATCCTCCCCTCTCACTCTGGTAGTGTCCTTAACATGATGGTGCATGAGGTTTTCCAGCACCACGTCCAACATCCTGGCTCTCTATGTTTCGGGACCCCCATGTGGCTCCAGGTTTTCCCAGTCAATCTCCCTGTGGTTGAAATCCCCCATAACCAGCAACTTTACTCTGCTGGAGTGAGCTCTTCTTGCCACCTCAGCAAGTGTGTCCACCATTGCTCTGTTGCTCTCTTCATATTCCTCTCTTGGCCTCCTGCAGTTCTGTGGTGAATTATACATCACTGCAATGACCACTTTGTGTTCCCCAGACTGAAGTGTACCTGCTATGTAGTCTCTTTCTCCCGTCTCATCTATTCCTTCCATTTTCTCGAATTTCCATCTGTTTTTTACGAGCAGAGCAACCCCACCTCCCCCCCTGCCCCTTCTATCTTTCCTCATGATCTGGTATCCTGGTGGGAAGATTGCATCTGTTATTGTCTCCATGAGTTTTGTTTCTGTAACTGCTATGATGTCTGGGGACTTCTCATTGATTCTTTCTTGCCATTCCTCATGTTTATTCGTTAATCCATCTGCATTTGTGTACCAAACCTTCAACTTCTGTTCTAATACTGTAACTGTGGTGCGGGGGGTGGAAACAGAGGGATCGGTGTGTGATGGTTGGTTTGGATTGTTCAGTTGCCTTGGGGGTGTCGTGGCTGGAGTCCTTCTGCAGGTGTTTCTGGGGGGTGCGCTTGTCCTTCCATTTGATCCTGGGTTATTCTGCTCTCCTTTTTCATTTCCTCCCATTTCTCCTTTCGTTTTTGAACTCTCTCTTTCATTGTCTTCCTTTCGTCCTGTGTTCTGTCTCGGTCGAGGTACACACTCCGGAACTCCTGCTTGCCTCTCAGCCGTGCTTTCTCCTGCAGGATCATGGTTCGGGTTGATTCTGCCTTGAAAATTACTTTGAGAGGCCGATTCCTTTTCTTTGTGAACCACCCAATTCTCCGAAAATTTGCCACCTGGGTCATGTCCCCCTCGCCTATCACCTTCATGATGTCTTCAATCGCTTTTTTCTCCTCCTGCTTTCTTTCATCATAAGTTTCCCCTTTAGCTTCGTCTAGCCCATAGACAAACACGGATCTCTCCCTTTCCACCTCCCACTGTGACTCCCACTGCATCCTCTGATGTGTTTTAGTTCCTTCCCGTGGAGTGTTCCTTCCTTCAGTCCCTTCCCTCGTTATGGCCCCTATGCTTCTTGGTTTATCCTTCCTGCTCACCTGCTCCTTGCCCCCACAGGTATCTGGTAAGGTCCTTGCACATGTCCTAGTTCCTTCAATGTCTTCCAACCTCTCTTTCTGTCCTAGAGTGCTCCCTGTCTTTGTTTTGGCCCCATGTGGGTTTGACAGGACCTCTGCATACAGTTTAGTTTCCATGCTTCCTTCGGACCTGTTGTCTGTGTTCGATGTAGCCATTGCCGATGCTACTTCTGTAATATCTTTGTCTCTGTGCTGTTTCAGATGTCTCAGCTCCTCTTCTAATCTCTCTATCTTCATTTCTGCTTCTGTGGCCTGTTGCTTCCACCTTCTGCATTCTGCTGCTAACCTCTCTTCCATCTTCCTTTCCAGCTCATCTAGTCTCCTTCCCCAGTCTTCCTCCCTTTTTTTGAGCTCTATCTCCCATTCCTCCCTCTCAGATTCGTCCTTGGAACCCCTTGTCCTCATCCTGGTTAGGGGGAGGGGAATAGATGGTTAGGAGAGGGGATGGATGGTTGTGGGGGAGGGGGAGGATGGTTATTGGAGGGGTAGAGATAGTTGGGGGAGGGAGTTAGATGGTTTGGGGGAGAGAGGGGATGGATGGTTATGTGTGTGAGTGTGTGAGTGTGTGTGTGTGTGTGTGTGTGTGTAAGTGAGGATGTGTTTTTGTGTGTGTGTATGCGTGTGTGCGTGTGTGTGTGTGAGTGTGTGTGTGTGTGTGTGTGTGTGTACTCACCTATTTGTACTCACCTATTTGTGGTTGCAGGGGTCGAGTCCTAGCTCCTGTGTGTGTGTGTGTGTGTGTGTGTGTGTGTGTGTGTGTGTGTGTGTGTGTGTGTGTGTGTGTGTGTGTGTGTGTGTGTGTGTGTGTGTGTGTGTGTGTGTGTAAGTGAGGATGTGTGTTTTTGTGTGTGTGGATGTGTGTGTGCGTGTGTGTGTGTGTGTGTGTAAGTGAGGATGTGTTTTTGTGTGTGTGTATGCGTGTGTGCGTGTGTGTGTACTCACCTATTTGTACTCACCTATTTGTGGTTGCAGGGGTCGAGTCCTAGCTCCTGGCCCCGCCTCTTCACCGGTTGCTACTAGGACCTCTCTCTCCCCGCTCCATGAGCTTTATCAAACCTCGTCTTAAAACTGTGTATGGTTCCTGCCTCCACTACGTCATTTTCTAGGCTATTCCACTGCCTTACAACTCTATGACTGAAGAAATACTTCCTACTATCTCTCTGACTCATTTGTGTCTTCAACTTCCAATTGTGGCCTCTTGTTTCTGTGTCCCCTCCCTGGAACATC
>NC_091297.1:51841107-51851107 GCF_038502225.1 Cherax quadricarinatus
CCCCTCTTTTAAAGCCTGGTTTTTACCATTCAACTCCTGTTACTGTCTCCACTTTTAACTCTTCTATGTATTCAAAGCACAGAACCATGTGGTCACTAGCTCCTAGGGACCTCTCATATGTGATGTCCTCAATGTCAGACCTGCTCAGGGTGAACACAGGGTCCAGTCTTGCTGGTTCATCCTCCCCTCTCTCTCTCTGGTAGTGTCCTTAACATGTTGGTGCCTGAGGTTTTCCAGTGCCACATTCATCATCTTGGCTCTCCATTTTTTGGGACCCCTGTGTGGCTCCAGGTTTTCCCAATCGATCTCCCTGTGGTTGAAATCGCCCATAACCAGTAACTTTGCTCTGCTCGAGTGAGCTCTTCATGCCACCTCAGCCAGTGTGTCCTCCATTGCTCTGTTGCCCTCTTCATATTCCTCTTTTGGCCTCCTGCAGTTCTCTGGCGGATTATACATCACTGCAATGACTACCTTATGTTCCCCAGACTGAAGTTTACCAACTATGCATTCCCTTTCTCCAGTCTCGTCCATGTCTCCCATTTCCTCAAATTTCTATCTTTTTTTACGAGTAGTGCAACCCCTCCTCCCTGTCTGCTCCTTCTACCTTTCCTCAGGATCTGATATCCTGGTGGGAAGATTGCATCTGTAATTGTGTCAGTGAGTTTCGTTTCTGTGACTTGTATGATATCTGGGGACTCTCATTGGTTCTTTCATGCAACTCCTCATATTTATTCGTTACTCAATCTGCATTCGTGTACCAAACCTTCAACTTCTTTTCTAAAATTGTGGTCCTGGGAGAATATTGGGGTTGGGAAAGTGGGAGCCCTGGCGGGGGCCTATAGGGGGATACGGTGGGGGTGGAGGCAGAGTTCCCATATGGAGTTGCTGTAGGGGTGGGGTTTGTGGTGTGGAGGGTGGGGACAAAGGGATCAGTGTGAGATTGTTGGTTTAGATTCTTCAGTTGCCTTGGGGTTGTCATGGTTGGAGTCCTTCTGCAAGTGTTTCTGGGGGTTGTGGTTGCCCTTCCACCTGTGTCTGAGTTATTCTACTTTTCTTTGTCATTTCCTCCCATTCCTCCTTTCGTTTTTGTACTCTCTCTTTCAGTATCATCCTTTCCTCTTGTGTTCTGTCTCGATTGAGGTACACACTCTGGAACTCCAGTGTGTCTTTCGGTCATGCTTTCTACTGCAGGATCATGATTTGAGTTGATTCTGCCTTGAAAATTGCTTTGAGAGGTCGTTCCCTTCTCCTTGCGAACCACCCAATTCTCTGAAAATTTGTCGCCTGGGTCATGTCGCCCTCACCTATTGCCTTCATGATACCTTCAATCACTTTTTTCTCCTCCTGTTTTCTTACATAATAGGTTTCCCCTTCGGCTTCCTGAAGCCCATGAACAAAAACTGATCTCTCCCTTTCTTCCTCTCACTGCATCTCCCATTGCGTCCTCTGAGGTGATTTATTTCCTTCCCTTGGAGCATTCCTTTTTCCAATCCCTTCCCTAGTTGAGGCACCTATTCTCATAGGTCTGTCTTTCCTGCTCAGCTGTTCCTGGCCCCTGCAGGTGTCTGTTAGAGTCCCTGCATATATCATAGCTCCTTCAATGTCTTCAGACCTCTCATTTGTTCCTAGTGTGTTCCTTGTCTTTGCCTTGGCCCCATGTGGGACTGACAGGACCTTTGCTCCGTCCAGTCCCCTTGTCTGCGCCTGATGTAGAAGTTCCTGATGTTATGTCTGTACTGTTATTTTTCTCCTTAGGTTCAGGTTCCTCAGTTCCTCTTCTAAGCACTGTATCTTGGCTTCTGCTACTATGGCTTGTTGCTCCCCCTTCCTGCTCTCTGCAGCTATCCTCTCCTCCATCCTCCTTCCAAGCTCTTCTAACTTCCTTCCCCAGTCTTCCTCCCTTTTTTTTGAGCTCTGCCCCCCAATCCTCCCTCCCAGATTCGTCCACCAGACCCTTGGTTCTCGGCCTTGTTCTTGGTTGACCCATTGTACCACAGAATGAAGCTTGTGTTTTCTGAGTGGGTGTTTGTGTGAGGATGGGTGTTGTAGGGAGGGGAAGGAGTGAGGTAGGGCAGGGGGAGAAGGATATAAGGTGAGAGGGGGGGCAGCATCAAGGAGAGATTAGGGGGTACAAGGGGGTATAGGGAAGAAGGAGAGAGGGAGTGTGGAAGAGGCTAGGGGAAGAGAGAAGGGGAGAAAGAAGACTGGGGAGAGGGAAGATGGATGGAAGGTGAGGATGAAGAGAGAGAGAGAGAGAGAGAGAGAGAGAGAGAGAGAGAGAGAGAGAGAGAGAGAGAGAGAGAGAGAGAGAGAGAGAGAGAGAGAGAGAGAGAGAGAGAGAGAGAGAGAGAGAGAGAGAGAGAGAGAGAGAGAGAGAGAAAGTGATAGGATGGGAGATGGGAGTGTAAGACGGAGGGGAGAGGGATAAAGTGGCCGAGTGATAGTGACAGAAAGAGAAAGAGATTGAGGGGGGGGGAGTTGTGAGGGGTAGAAAGATGGCTTGAGGGAAGGGGAGAGGGGAGAGATGGTTAGAGGGAAGGGGAGGGACAGAGTGATGGAGAGGTGGAGAATGGGAAATTATATTGGGCCTGGTAGCGGGTGGGTTTGTTGTGGGTGTGCTTGTGTGTGTGTGTTTGATGTGTGTTTATGTGTGTGTTTGATGGTGGTGTGCGTGTGTGTGTGTGTGTGTGCGTGTGTGTACTTACCTAATTGTACTCACCTAATTGTGGTTGCAGGGGTCGAGACTTAGCTCCTGGCCCCGCCTCTTCACTGATCTCTACTAGGTCCTCTCTCTTTCTGCTCCCTGAGCTTTGTCTTAAAGCTATGTATGGTTCCTGCCTCCACTGTGTGTGTGTGTGTCAGCGTTCAGTTGTTTATATATGCCCAGGAATAATGCTCCTAGCTTCTATGTATCCATAATACTAATAAAATACCAATAATAATACTAGTAATTATAATAATTATAATACTAATGCCTCTATACTAATACTCAGCTTCTACAAGTGCCTAACACTTGTGCTAGTGTGGCTAGTGTGGCTAGTGTGGCTAGTGTGGCTAGTGTGTGTGTATGAGTGATGTGACTCTCACTAGCTTCCCACCAACTTCTCCTCACACACTTATCAATCCTATCTCCACCTTATCTATGTCGTTTTTACTCTAATTCTGGTAACAGCTAGCAGGAGTGAGTGACACTTAGCTTACAGTGTGCAGAGACCAGTAACTCTGGCACAACATGCAACCACATTAGGTGAGAGGAACTTGCGTTGGCAGTGGCGGTGGACAAGTTGCTGGTTCTCCTTGTTGTCATACACATAGGCCTTCTAAGACTTTCTTCGAAATCCTTCACCCGTGATAAGTTTTATCCATTTATACTCGTATAGCGCACACTCTTCAAGTGTTCTCACTTTCACTTTTGATAAATTACACTTCACTTTTGGCAAGTTACACTTCTTATTTATATTGGCACACAATCTACTATGACGTCACCACTTCATGGAGGCCTACTGCTTGCCACCTTTCCTAGTTATATATATTTTTCTTTTCTTCCTTTTCTTGTTAATTTTTCCACGCTCTGTGTATGCTACCCTACATTTTGATTGTTAACTAACCTCTCTTAACTCTTGACCTCCTGACTTTTGTCACTGGCTTTGTTCTTTGTATATTTCTAACTGTGGCAACAGGTGCCTACTTGGCCTCTAACGAACTGGCACTTTGAAATTTTGTTGTATAATTTCAGGCTTCCTCTCGCCTTTCTTATACTAATAACTTTGGTTATCACTCGTAAGGTTGTTCACTGACGTTGTCACTACCACTGGTTGCTGCTAGCAGCTAATGCACGCCCTTAAAATACTAAGATTCGCGGAGCTTTGTGACCCACTACACACTACCGCCAGTGTGTGAGTGTGTGTACTCACCTATTTGTGGTTGCAGGGGTCGAGTCCTAGCTCCTGGCCCCGCCTCTTCACCGGTTGCTACTAGGCCCTCTCTCTCCCCGCTCCATGAGCTTTATCAAACCTCGTCTTAAAACTGTGTATGGTTCCTGCCTCCACTACGTCATTTTCTAGGCTATTCCACTGCCTTACAACTCTATGACTGAAGAAATACTTCCTACTATCTCTCTGACTCATTTGTGTCTTCAACTTCCAATTGTGGCCTCTTGTTTCTGTGTCCCCTCCCTGGAACATCCTGTCCTTGTCCACCTTGTCTATTCCACGCAGTATTTTATATGTCGTTATCATGTCTCCCCTGACCCTCCTGTCCTCCAGTGTCGTCAGGCCGATTTCCCTTAATCTTTCTTCATAGGACATTCCCCTTAGCTCTGGAACTAACCTTGTTGCAAACCTTTGTACTTTCTCTAGTTTCTTGACGTGCTTTATCAAGTGCGGGTTCCAAACAGGTGCTGCATACTCCAGTATGGGCCTGACATACACGGTGTACAGTGTCTTGAATGATTCCTTACTAAGGTATCGGAATGCTGTTCTCAGGTTTGCCAGGCGCCCATATGCTGCAGCAGTTATCTGATTGATGTGTGCTTCCGGAGACATGCTCGGTGTTATACTCACCCCAAGATCTTTCTCCTTGAGTGAGGTTTGCAGTCTTTGGCCACCTAGCCTATACTCTGTCTGTGGTCTTCTGTGCCCTTCCCCTATCTTCATGACTTTGCATTTGGCAGGATTAAATTCGAGAAGCCATTTGCTGGACCAGGTGTCCAGTCTGTCCAGGTCTCTTTGAAGTCCTGCCTGGTCCTCATCAGATTTAATTCTCCTCATTAACTTCACATCATCTGCAAACAGGGACACTTCTGAGTCTAACCCTTCCGTCATGTCGTTCACATATACCAAAAATAGCACTGGTCCTAGGACCGACCCCTGTGGGACCCCGCTCGTCACAGGTGCCCACTGTGATACATCATTACGTACCATGACTCGTTGTTGCCTCCCTGTCAGGTATTCTCTGATCCATTGCAGTGCCCTTCCTGTTATATGCGCCTGATGCTCTAGCTTCTGCACTAATCTCTTGTGAGGAACTGTGTCAAAGGCCTTCTTGCAGTCCAAGAAGATGCAATCAACCCACCCCTCTCTCTCTTGTCTTACTTCTGTTATTTTATCATAAAACTCCAGAAGGTTTGTGACACAGGATTTGCCTTCCGTGAATCCATGCTGGTTGGCATTTATACTCCTGTTCCGTTCCAGGTGCTCCACCACTCTCCTCCTGATAATCTTCTCCATAATTTTGCATACTATACACGTGTGTGTGTGTGTGTGTGTGTGTGTGTGTGTGTGTGTGTGTGTGTGTGTGTGTGTGTGTGTGCACTCACCTAGTTGTACTCACCTAGTTGAGGTTCCAGGGGTCGAGTCCTAGCTCCTGGCCCCGCCTCTTCACTTGTCGCTACTAGGTCACTCTCCCTGAATCGTGAGCTTTATCATACCTCTGCTTAAAGCTATGTATGGATCCTGCCTCCACGACATCGCTTCTCAAACTATTCCACTTCCTGACTACTCTGTGGCTGAAGAAATACTTTCTAACTTCCCTGTGATTCATCTGTGTCTTCAACTTCCAACTGTGTCCTTGTTGCTGTTTCCCATCTCTGGAACATCCTGTCTTCGTCCACCTTGTCACTTTCTCTCAGTATTTTGTATAACGTTATCATGTGTGTGTGTGTGTGTCGTCAGGTTGATTTCCCTTAACCTCTCCACGTAGGACATACCTCTTAGCTCTCGGACTAGTCTTGTTGCAAACCTTTGCACTTTCTCTAGTTTCTTTACGTGCTTGCCTAGGTGTGGGTTCCAAACTGGTGCCGCATACTGCAATATGGACCTAATGTACACGGTGTATAGGGTCCTGAGCGATTCCTTATTAAGATGTCGGAATGCTGTTCTGAGGTTTGCTAGGCGCCCATATGCTGCAGCAGTTATTTGGTTAATGTGCGCTTCAGGAGATGTGCCTGGTGTTATACTCACCCCAAGATCTTTTTCCTTGAGTGAGGTTTGTAGTCTCTGGCCCCCTAGACTGTATTCCGTTTGCAGTCTTCTTTGTCCATCCCCAATCTTCATGACTTTGCACTTGGTGGGGTTGAACTCCAGGAGCCAAATGCTGGACCAGGTCTGCAGCCTGTCCAGATTTCTTTGCAGTTCTGCCTGGTCTTCGATCAAATGAATTCTTCTCATCAACTTCACGTCATCTGCAAACAGGGACACATCGGAGTCTATTCCTTCCGTCATGTTGTTCACAAATACCAGAAACAGCACTGGTCCTAGGACTGACCCCTGTGGGACCCCGCTGGTCACAGGTGCCCACTCTGACACCTCGCCACATACCATGATTCGTTGCTGTCTTCCTGACAAGTATTCCCTGATCCATTGTAGTGCCTTCCCTGTTAATCCTGCTTGGTCCTCCAGTTTTTGCACTAATCTCTTGTGTGGAACTGTGTCAAACGCCTTCTTGCAGTCCAATTAAATGCAATCCACCCACCTTTCTTTTTCTTGTCTTACTGCTGTCACCTTGTCGTGGAACTCCAGTAGGTTTGTGACACAGGATTTCCCGTCCCTGAAACCATGTTGGCTGCTGTTAATGAGATCATTTCTTTCTAGGTGTTCCACCATTCTTCTCCTGATAATCTTCTCCATGACTTTGTATACTATACATGTAAGTGACACTGGTCTGTAGTTTAGTGCTTCATGTCTGTCTCCTTTTTTAAAGATTGGGACTACATTTGCTGTCTTCCATGCCTCAGGCAATCTCCCTGTTTCGATAGATGTATTGAATATTGTTGTTAGGGGTACACATAGCGCCTCTGCTCCCTCTCTCAGGACCCATGGAGAGATGTTATCCGGCCCCATTGCCTTTGAGGTATCTAGGTCACTCAGAAGCCCTTTCACTTCTTCCTCGGTTGTGTGTACTGTGTCTAGCACTTGGTGGTGTACCCCACCTCTACGTTTTTCTGGAGCCCCTTCTGTCTCCTCTGTGAACACTTCTTTGAATCTCTTGTTGAGTTCCTCACATACTTCACGGTCATTTCTTGTTGTCTCTCCTCCTTCCTTCCTTAGCCTGATTACCTGGTCCTTGACTGTTGTTTTCCTCCTGATTTGGCTGTATAACAGCTTCGGGTCAGATTTGGCTTTCGCTGCTGTGTCGGTTTCATATTGTCGTTGGGCCTCCCTTCTCATCTGTGCATATATATTTCTGGCTCTACAACTGCTCTCCTTATTCTCCTGAGTCCTTTCCCTACTATATTTCTTCCATTCCCTAGCACACTTGGTTTTTGCCTCCCTGCACCTTTGGGTGAACCATGCGCTCATCCTGCCTTTTTCATTATTCTTGTTACCCTTCGTTACAAACCTCTCTTCAGCCTCCTTGCACATAGTTGTTACATATTCCATCATCTCATTAACTGACTTCCCTGCCAGTTCTCTGTCCCACTGAGCCCTGTTCAGGAAGTTCCTCATTCCTGTGTAGTCCCCTTTCTTGTAGTTTGACTTCATTTGCCCTGGCCTTCCTGCTTCCCCCTCCACTTGTAGCTCTACTGTGTATTCGAAGTTTAAAACCACATGATCGCTAGCCAAAAGGGGTCTTTCATACGTGATGTCCTCAATATCTGCACTACTCAAGGTTAATGCTAGGTCCAGTCTTGCTGGTTCATCCTCTCCTCTCTCTCTTGTAGTGTCCCTTACGTGTTGGTACATGAAGTTTTCCAGTACCACCTCCATCATCATAGCCCTCCATGTATCTTGGCCCCCATGTGGCTCCAAGTTCTCCCAATCGATTTCCTTGTGGTTAAAGTCACCCATGATCAGGAGCTTTGCCCTGCATGCATGAGCTCTTCTGGCCACTGCAGCCAGTGTGTCAACCATCGCTGTATTGCTCTCATCATACTCTTACCTTGGCCTCCTGCTGTTCTGTGGTGGGTTATACATCACTGCAATTACCACCTTGGGACCTCCAGAGTGAAACGTTCCTGCTATGTAATCGCTTGCCTCTCCGCTGTCTCCTCTCTCCAGCTCATCAAAATTCCATCGGTTTTTGATCAGCAGTGCCACTCCTCCACCCCCCTGTTCCCTCTGTCTTTCCTCAGGATCTGGTATCCCATTGGAAAGATGGCATCTGTTATCATACCTGTAAGCTTTGTTTCTGTGAGAGCTATGATGTCCGGTGATGCCTCTTTGACTCTTTCGTGCTACTCCTCCCACTTATTTGTTATTCCATCAGCATTTTTGTACCATACATTCAGTTTCCTCTCCAACACTGTGGTTTGGGGGGCCTGTGAGGGTGGGAGACCTGGTAGTGTACTGTGGGATTCTATAGCTGGCTGTTGTGTGGAAGCTGTGAATATGGATTGTAGATTGTAGTGTAGGGATGGTGTGATAGATTGTGGGGTTCTGAGGATGGTTCTGTGTGTGCTTGCCCTTGCTGCTCTGTCCTCTGATTGACATCTGCTGGTTCCGTCCTTTTCTCCTTTCCTAGCTCCTTTCGCTTTTTTTTCCTCTCCCTCAGCTGCTGTCGTTCTGTTTGTGTTCTGTCTCTGTCTAGGAATACCCTCTTGTACTCTTCCGAGTACTTCAACCATGGTTTCTCTTGGAGGATCCTGTTCTGCACTGTTTTTGTCCTGAGAATCAGCCTGATCGATCGTTTTCTCTCGTTAAAGTACCCCCGTATTCTTTGAATATTTACAATCTCGTCCAAGTCTTCTTCACCTATTTCTGTGATGTTCACAATCTCTTTTATTTCTGACTGCCGTCTTTCAGTGTGTGTCCTTTCCTCTCTCTCCTGAAGCCCATGGATAAACACTGATTTTGCCCTTTCCTCCTCCCATTGCCTCTCCCTCTGTGACTCTGGTTCCTGTCTGTACGTGGACATTTTCTCCCTTGATATTTCCAGTGGCTTTTGGTAGCATGGTTGTGCCTCTGCATTTGACCTATCACCCTCTCCATCTGCACTCAGCTGCTCACCCTTTTCACTCCTTGGCCCTTCTTGGCAGGCTGATATGACTTTAGCATAATTCATATCTCCTTCCTTCCTGTGTGGCCTCTCAGCTTCATATGTTGTGTCTTCTATGGTCAATGCCCTGTAACTTGCTTCAGCCTGTTTACCACTTCTTCTAGGATCCTTATCCTTTCTACTGCAGTTTCGACTTGTGCCTCCCAATTCCTCTTCTCCTTCTCCAACCTCTTTTCTAATTTCACAGAAAGCTCTGTCTCCATTCTTTTCAGAAAGCTCTCCTAATTTTCTCTGTTTCTCTTGTTCTATTCTTTTCCACTGCTCCTCCATCCACTCCTCTCTACCAGAACCATTCTCATCTGATCCCTGGTTCCTTCGACTACCCACCAATTTTTCCTTCTTTTTTCCCTTTTCTTCCCTTACTTTTTTCTTTTGAAAAAGAGAAGAGTGAGAGAGAGAGAGAGAATGAGAGAGAGACAGACAGAGAGAGAGAGAGATGAGAGAGAGAGAGAGAGAGAGAGAGAGAGAGAGAGAGAGAGAGAGAGAGAGGAGAGAGAGAATGAAGAGAGAAGAGAAAGAGAGGAGAGGAGGGGAGAGGGGAGAGGAGGGGGAGAGAGAGAGAGAGAGAGAGAGAGAGTGAGAGAGAGAGAGAGAGAGAGAGAGAGAGAGAGAGAGAGAGAGAGAGAGAGAGAGAGAGAGAGAGAGAGAGAGAAGAGAGTATGGAACACATTCGTACAGCATAATGATGTCAACGAGATAAAGTCATTTGATCAAATGAAAATGCTGCCCACAGATGGCTCCAACTTCATCCTGTTCCCTACTTGTATGTCTCATAACAATAAAAATGCTTTCAAATGAGCTGATGTATGTAACAGCTCTTAGCTTGTCAATAAAATTAGGAATCCTTAACCTGTAAATAACTTGTCAATAAAACTAGGGATCCTTTACCTTGTCAAACCCTGAGTAAAAAAAAAAGAGAGAAGAGAGGGAAGAGAGGGGAGAGAAGGGGCAAAGAGAGGGGAGAGAGAGGGGGAGAAGGGGGAGAGAGGGAGGAGATGGAAGAGAG
>NC_091297.1:51853607-51926107 GCF_038502225.1 Cherax quadricarinatus
GTGTGTGTGCATGTGTGAGTGTGTGTGTGTACTCACCTAATTGTGGTTGCAGGGGTCGAGACTCAGCTCCTGTGTGTGTGTGTGTGTGTGTGTGTGTGTGTGGTAAATGGTCATGTGTGGTTATACCGGCATAAGCTCTTGTGAGTTAGCGTGGGCTGTTACCAAACACCATGGCTTGTTGTAGTGTTTTAGAATCTCAGGTTCAAGTGTTGAAGAAGGAGATTCTACTTCTTCAGGAGAAATATAGGAGGCTGAAGCTTCGCAGAGATGAGTTTGGGAGTGTGTGAGAAGGATTTAGCTGGTAAGGAGGAAATGGTCACCAGCAGTGATAGTGGCAGCCGCTTTAAGTGGCAAGCGGTTCACAGTACCACTGATTCCCCTGCTAATCAAGGTACGAATATTTTAATAGTAGGAGATTCTCAGGTAAGATATATGGACCGTGCATTTTGTAACAGACAGAAAGGTCAGACAGAGAGTGTGCCTTCCTGGAGCTGGTTTTGGTGACATAGTCAGCAGGTTGGATAATATTATGGCGGGTAATGGGAACAAGCCCATTATCTGTCTTAGTGCTGGGGGTAATGATATTGGGAAGGGCAGGAGAAAGGAGCTGCTGGATAAGTGCAGGTCAGCTATAGAAGTAGTTAGGTCTAAAGGAGGGATCCCAGTTATATGTAGCATTTTGCCTAGAAAGGGATTGGGCAATGAATGGATGTCTAGGGCAATTGGTATAAATTGCTGGCTAGACCGTTACTGCAAGGAACTTGCAATCCCATTCATTGATAAATGGGACCTATTCTTTAGCAAAAGTGATGTGTATGCAAGGGATGGGGTTCATCTCTATGGGGATGGAGTGGTTGCATTAGCCAATTCGATTGAGAGGGTAATTGATGACTTATCTAGGTATTTAAACTGATGGATTATAGAGGTATGGGTGTTTGTGGGAAACAATCAGGCTGCAGCATTAGGGATGAAAACAGCTGTTATAACCGGGATACCTCAGGGATATGTTTAAAAAGCAATATTCAAAATAAAGTTGCTAGTAATTGCAAATCAATTGATCAACAAACAAGACAGATAGTAGAGGGCAACGAGTGACTAGCTCCCTTAAGGTTTACTACGCAAATAGTAGGAGTCTAAGAAATAAGATAGATGAGCTAAGATTACTTGCAAGTATAAGTAATATAGATATTATTGGTATAACAGAGATCTGGTTCAACCTGAAAGATAGAGAAATGCCTTCTGAATGCAACATACAGGGTTATAAACTATTCCACACTGATAGGGTCAACAGGAAGGGTGGTGGAGTGGCGATGTATGTCAGAGAAAATTTAAATTGTTGTCTTAGACATGATGTAAGATTAGAAACATAGAACACAGAAACTGTTTGGCGACAGTTTCTCGAGGGACATGACAACTTAATTTTGGGTGTGATTTATAGGCCCCCAAACCTTGATAGGGAGTGCAGTAAGCTGTTATGGGACGAAATTCATAAGGCATCTAGATATGAAAATGTTGTGATAATGGGAGATTTTAACCTTAGACAAATTGATTGGAACAATATGACAGGAAATCTTGAGTCTAGTGACTTTCTTGATATTGTTCAGGATTTCTTTTTAGAACAGGTTGTGACAGAACCAACTAGAGGAAACAATCTGCTTGACTTGGTTCTTGCCAACAAAGATTCGCTAATTAATAATCTTGAGGTTAATGATGAGCTTGGGGAAAGTTATCACAAATCACTTAGTTTCAATAAATCATGGAATTACCCAGATAACTGCAATCAAATCTCTGTCCCAGATTTTCGCTTGGCCGACTTCATGGGACTGAAAAATTACCTGGGTGGGCTAAATTGGGATGTCCTGACTATGGGTCAGGTAGGTGATCTTGGCTGCCAATATGACGTTTTTCAGAGCATAGTTCTAGCTGCCCAGACAACTTTTGTTCCGAGTAGGGAAATTAGATCTAATAAAAATGTTCCCAAATGGATGAACAATGGATTAAAACATCTCATTGGTCAAAAGAGAGGCATATATAGGCGTATCAAAAGAGGGGATGGGCAGTTAAGAAATCAGTATATTCAATTAAAGAGAAAAATAAAAAAAGGAATAAGAAAAGCAAAAAGAGATTATGAGGCTAAGGTCGCAAGGGATTCAAAGACTAACCCAAAAGGGTTCTTTCAGGTATACAGAAGTAAGATTAGGGACAAGATTGGCCCACTTAAGAGTAACTCTGGTCAGATCATTGACAGCGATAAGGATATGTGTGAAATTCTAAATACCTACTTCCTCTCAGTTTTCACCCAGGAAAATACTAGCGATATTCCTGAAATAGATTATGTAGAACAGGATGATAATAAACTATGCACGATTGCGGTAAGTAGTGACATGGTCCATAGACAAATAGAGAAACTAAAACATAACAAATCCCCAGGCCCTGATGAACTGTTTAAAAGGGTGTTAAAGGAAAGTAAAGAGGAACTTAGCATACCTTTGGCTAATCTTTTTAACATATCACTACAAACTGGCATAGTGCTTGATAAGTGGAAAATGGCAAATGTAATACCTATTTACACGGCAGGTGACTGGTCCTTGGCTTCGAACTATAGACCAATAAGCCTTACCTCCATAGTGGGAAAATTTATGGAATCAATAATTGCCGAAGCAATTCGTAGCCATCTTGATAGGCACAGATTGATTAATGTATCTCAACACGGTTTTACAAAGGGGCTTTCCTATCTTACGAATTTACTAACTTTTTTCACTAAGGTGTTTGAGGAGGTAGATCATGATAATGAATATGATATTGTGTATATGGACTTCAGTAAGGCTTTCGATAGAGTTCCACATCAGAGGGTATTGAGGAAACTTAAGGCACACGGAATAGGAGGAAATTTTTTTCCTGGGTAGAGGCATGGCTGACAAATAGGCAGCAGAGAGTTAGCATAAATGGGGAGAAATCAAAATGGGGGCACGTCACAAGCGGTGTTCCTCAGGGGTCAGTGTTGGGCCCGTTGTTGTTCACAATTTACATAAACGACGTAGATGAGGAAATAAATAGCTACATAAGCAAATTTTCTGATGACACCAAAATAGGCCGTCCAATTCATTCTAATGAAGACACTTGAGCACTCCAGGATGATTTGAATAGACTGATGCAATGGTTGGAGAAGTGACAGATGCAGTTTAATATTGACAAATGCAAAGTTCTAAATGTTGGACAGGTAAATAACCATGCCACATATAAACTAAATAATGTAGATCTTAATACTACTGATTGCGAGAAGGATTTAGGAGTTTTGGTTAGCAGTAATCTAAAACCAAGACAACAGTGCATTAATGCTCGCAATAAAGCTAACAGAATTCTTGGCTTCATATCTAGAAGCATAAATAATAGAAGTCCTCAGGTTGTTCTTAAACTCTGTATATCCTTGCTTAGGCCTCATTTAGACTATGCTGCTCAGTTCTGTTCACCGTATTACAGAATGAATATAAATGTTCTGGAAAACGTACAGAAGAGGATGACAAAGATGATCCCATGTATCAGAAATCTTCCCTATGAGGATAGACTGAGGGCCCTGAATCTGCACTCTCTCGAAAGGCGTAGAATTAGGGGGTATATGATCGAAGTGTAAATGGAAAACAGGAATAAATAAAGGGGATGTAAATAGAGTGCTGAAAATTTCCAGCCAAGACAGGACTCGCAGCAATGGTTTCAAGTTGGAAAAATTCAGATTCAGGAAGGATATAGGAAAGTACTGGTTTGGTAATAGAGTTGTGGATGAGTGGAACAAACTCCCGAGTACAGTTATTGAGGCTAAAACGTTGTGTAGTTTTAAAAATAGGTTAGATAAATACATGAGTGGGTGTGGGTGGGTGTGAGTTGGACCTGACTAGCTTGTGCTGCTGGGTCTGGTGTCATGCTCCTTTCTTGAGTGGGGGTGACCAGACTGGGTGGGTCATTGGGCTAATCCGGTGGGGGGGGGACATGGACCTGCTCCGCATGGGTCAGTAGGCCTGTTGCAGTGTTCCTTCTTCCTTATGTTCTTATGTGTGTGTGTCTGTGAGTGTGTCTGTGAGTGTGTGTGTGTGTGTGTGAGAGAGAGAGAGAGAGAGTGTGTGTGTATTTGTGTGTGTGTGTGTGTGTGTGTGTGTGTGTGTGTGTGTGTGTGTGTGTGTGTGTATATGTGTGTGTGTATGTGTGTGTGTGTGTATGTGTGTGTATGTGCGTGTGTGTGTGCACGTGTGTGTGCGTGTGTGTGTGCACATGTGTGTTTGTGTGTGTGTGTGCGTGTGTGTGTGTGTGCATGTGTGTGTGTACGTGTGTGTGTGTGTGTGAAAGTTGGCAATAATTTTATTAACTCAAAATTTTCTTTAACTTTGAGTAAAGTACTTGAGATCGTAAGACTGATCAGGAGGCTGAAACTCTTCAGAGGTGATTTTCGTTTCAAGAATATCTTAAAATCACCATTCTTTAGAATATCTTATGAATAGTCTTTGTCGGGAATATGCTTTCCTGCAGAAGCCACAACACCAGCGATACGTGAAACAAAAATGGCAGACATGCACACCTGGTGCTTTGAGTGAGTCAGAACTCACCAGTGAGGAAGACAGAACGAGGGAGGGGGGGTGATAGAATGAGGGGGAGACAGAACGAGGGGAAAACCAAACGAGGGGAAGAGAGAACCAGAGGAAGGTGCTTATATGCAGCAGTCGTTCAAACACACAACGCCATAGTGCAAAATCAGATCTGCATCGGCGTTGCTACATTCACTTTCGCAGCTGAGCATCGCTGGTTCAGTACCACTTGCTATGAAACATCTAGCAAAGTTATCCAGACCGTCATTTTTCTTGTAGAATATTACAACCCAGGAACAATAAGGCCTGTTATCCTGGGTGTAAAGTGGAGCAAGGAGCAGAACAAACACAGCTGAATGACTTTGAATTATATTTTCCTTCATCAAGTGCGATTATAAGTATTTACAATTATGTACACTGTATACAGTTGGGAATGTATGTGTACCACATGGAGAATCAATAGGCAAAGACACAGCCTGGAGACAAAATGGACAACCGTGTTCAGCCACCTCTAGAATGGAAATGACAAGGGTGGAAAGGTGAGTGGTGACCACACCACCTCCACAATTGCCAGACCCACCTTCTCATTGGCTGAACCTATGAACTGATTTGACGATGGGGCCCCATCGTCTGACCCTTAGCACCCGGTTCGCTGGTTGGGGAGGTAGCCTTTTAATGAGGATGTGTACATGCTTCGAATAAATGTTATGTACTCTTTGCATACCACATAGAAGAAACAGCAGCACTGTTGTGGTTCTTGAATGTGAGATCTGATATCATCACTCTCAAGTCTCGCACATGGGACTTCCGCTCTATTGAATGATTTGAATTTGTCCTGTACTACATTAAAGTTTTTAGTTACTCCAGTTTCACACACCTGACTACTCTCCCTGCACACACACCTGACTACTCTCCCTGCACACACACCTGACTACTCGCCCTGCACACACACCTGACTACTCGCCCTGCACACACACCTGACTACTCTCCCTGCACACACACCTGACTACTCTCCCTGCACACACACCTGAATACTCGCCCTGCACACACACCTGACTACTCTCCCTGCACACACACCTGAATACTCGCCCTGCACACACACCTGACTACTCTCATGGCTCACACACATGACCTTAGAGAGATGATAGAGGAAGAGAGTGAAAGAGAGAGAGAGAGAGAGAGAGAGAGAGAGAGAGAGAGAGAGAGAGAGAGAGAGAGAGAGAGAGAGAGAGAGAGAGAGAGAGAGAGAGAGAGAGAGAGACAGAGAGAAAGAAAATGATCCACTTCGAGGACAGCGTGAAACAAGCTTTTATGCCACAAGACGGGCAGAAAGCAGCAACTTCACTCTGGCTGTACCCTTCTCCAGAACATCACTCCATCTGAAATCATACATACCCAGGATGACTCGAGTATGGAACACATTCGTACAGCATAATGATGTCAACAAGATAAAGTCAGTTGATCAAATGAAAATGCTGGCCCACAGATGGCTCCAACTTCATCCTGTTCCCTACTTGTATGTCTCATAACAATAAAAATGCTTTCCAATGAGCTGATGTAGGTAACAGCTCTTAGCTTGCCAATAAAGTTAGGAATCCTTAACCTGTAAATAGCTGTCAATAAAGCTAGGGATCCTTAACCTTGTCAAACCCTGTGTAAAAAAAAAAAAGACAGAGATAGAGACAGAGAGAGAATTTCTGTGGCTTTAGACCAAATATTCAACATCAAAGGAGTCAGAGAGCGGCGGACAAGACCAATATCTTACCTACGAGTGAGTGGTCTTTGTGTCCATGTCAGACCCAAGGTCTGTGATACACAGTGTGTATAGATTGCATAGTGTATTTTAAGAACATTATATGTATGTACGTATATATATATATATATATATATATATATATATATATATATATATATATATATATATATATATATATATATATATATGTGTGTGTGTGTGTGTGTGTGTGTGTGTGTGTGTGTGTGTGTGTGTGTGTGTGTGTGTGTGTGTGTGTGTGTGTGTGTGTGTGTGTGTGTCTGTAATGTGGAGTACATGGTCTGAGAACATTGGTACCATTAATGTTGGTTAATGGCGACATTAAGAAAAGGAGGCAGTACCACAGGTCATTACTGACTACTACGGTTAAATTAACGAGGAAGTCACAGGTAGTAGCAAAGTCTTGTGTACCTTTCTACACATCCAACTATTCCCTACCCCCTTACAATGTCCCTCCACCCCCTTCTCATGTAACTCTCCCCTCCCTATGTAATTTTCCCCTCCCCATGTAACTCCTCCCCCTCCCCGTGCAAATTATCTCTCTCCCATGGCTCTTTTTTTCTCCCCCGACACTTCTCCCTTTCCCATAACTCACCTCTCTCTCCCATGACACTACTTCCACTTTCTCCCTCTCACTTCTTCCCTCCCCATATCCTTCCTCCCACTTCCCCAGTCCTCCTCTACAGTAAAATGCAAGAGATGTTGAGAGAGGAAGCCCAGGAGGAAATCAAGACTTACGAGTCCCCGCTGATACGCTCGGCTTCCCCGAGGACACAATACAAGTCTCACGGCTCAAGTGTTTCCTAAAAGTGAATGTTAAACCAAGCGTGTGGAACATACTACCTGCTTCTCTCCTTCGTCCCACCACAACCCTCCCTGAACTTCACCCTCACCACTCCCACCACCACCACAACCCACCCTGAACTTCACCCTCACCACTCCCACCACCACCACAACCCACCCTGAACTTCACCCTCACCACTCCCACCACCACCACAACCCACCCTGAACTTCACCCTCCCCACTCCCACCACCACCACAACCCACCCTGAACTTCACCCTCACCACTCCCACCACCACCACAACCCACCCTGAACTTCACCCTCACCACTCCCACCACCCCAACCCATCACAACCACTACCACCCACCACCACCCCCACAACCACCACCTCCACTACCACCCACCACCACCCCCTCAACCACCACCACCGCTACCACCCACAACCACCCCCTCAGCCACCACCCCCTCAGCCACCACCACCCCAACAACCACCACCTCCACTACCACCCACAACCACCCCCACCACCACCACCACCGCTACCACCCACAACCACCCCCTCAGCCACCACCCCCTCAGCCACCACCCTCCCAACAACCACCACCACCACTACAACCCACCACCACTTCCACAACCATCACCACCACTACCACCCATCACCACCCCCACAACCAACCACCCCCACCCATCACCACCACTACCATCCACCACTACCCCCAAAACCACCACCACTACCAACCACCACCACCCCCCACAACCACTACCACCCACCACAACCCCCCACAACCATCACCACCACTACCACCCACCACCACCCCCACAACCACCCACCCCACCCATCACCACCACTATCACCCACCACCAACCCCACCCATCACCGCCACTACCAACCACCACCAACCCCCACAACCACCACCACCACTACCACCCACCAACACTCCTGCCACACACCACCACTACCACCCACCACCACCCCCACAACCACCACCACCACTGCCACACCCCCCACAACCACCACCACCACTACCACCCACCACCACCCCCACAACCACCACCACCACTACCACCCACCACCATCCCCCACAACCACCACCACCCCCAACAACCACAACCACCCCCCACAACCACCACCACCACTACCAACCACCACCACCTCCCACAACCACCACCACCACTACCACCTACCACCACCCCCCACAACCACCACTACCACCCACCACCACCCTCCACAACCACCACCACCACTACCACCCACCACCACCCCCCACAACCACCGCCACCACAACCACCACCACCACAACCACCACCCTCCACACCCACCACTACCAACCACCACCACCCCCCACAACCACCGCCACCACAACCACCACCACCACTACCACCCACCACCACCCTCCAAAACCACCACCACCACTACCACCCACCACCACCCCCCACAACCACCGCCACCACAACCACCACCACCACAACCACCACCACCACAACCACCACCACCACTACCAACCACCACCACCTCCCACAACAACCACCACCACTACCACCTACCACCACCCCCCACAACCACCACTACCACCCACCACCACCCTCCACAACCACCACCACCACTACCAACCACCACCACCCCCCACAACCACCGCCACCACAACCACCACCACCGCCACCACAACCACCACCACCACAACCACCACCACCCCAACCACCACCACCACTACCAACCACCACCACCTCCCACAACCACCACCACCACTACCACCTAACACCACCCCCCACAACCACCACTACCACCCACCACCACCCTCCACAACCACCACCACCACTACCACCCACCACCACCCCCCACAACCACCGCCACCACAACCACCACCACCACAACCACCACAACCACCACCACCACTACCACCCACCACCACCCCCCACAACCACCACCCTCCACAACCACCACCACCACTACCACCTACCACCACCCCCCAAAACCACCACCACCACTACCACCCACCACCACCCCCACAACCACCACCACCACTACCACCCACCACCATCCCCCACAACCACCACCACCACCACAACCACCACCACCCCCCACAACCACCCCCCACAACCACCACCCCCACCACCCCCACCACCCCCACCCCCACAACCACCACCACCCCCACAACCACCACCACCACCACCACCACCCCCACCCCCCACAACCACCACCACCACAACCACCACCCCCCACAACCACCACCACCACAACCACCACCCCCCACATCCACCACCACCACAACCACCACCCCCCACAACCACCACCACCAACACCACCCCCCCCCACCACCACCACCACCCCCCACTAACCACCACAACCACCACCCCCCACAACCACCACCACCACAACCACCACCACCACAACCACCACCACCCCCACAACCACCACCACCACCACAACCACCACCACCACCACAACCACCACCCCCCCCCACAACCACCACCACCACAACCACCACCACCACAACCACCACCACCACAACCACCACCCCCCACAACCACCACCACCACAACCACCACCTCCACAACCACCACCACCATCATCACCACCCTCCACAACCACCACCACCCCCACAACCACCACCACCACCACAATCACCACCACCACCACCACAACCACCACCACCCCCCACAACCACCACCACCACAACCACCACCACCACAACCACCACCACCACAACCACCACCACCACAACCACCACCACCACAACCACCACCACCACCACCACCACCACCACCACAACCACCACCACTGATTTGAATAACATACAGCTTCATTAATCTCAGTAAAAGGGATAGTGGTACTTTGTGGTGGTGGTGGTGGTGGTGGTGGGGGAGAGTGAGCGATGGTGGTGGAGACTGTAGTGGTGGTGGGGGAGAGTGAGCGATGGTGGTGAAGACTGTGGTGGTGGTAGGGGAGAGTGAGCGATGGTGGTGGTGGTGGGGGAGAGTGAGCGATGGTGGTGAAGACTGTGGTGGTGGTAGGGGAGAGTGAGCGATGGTGGTGGTGGTGGGGGAGAGTGAGCGATGGTGGTGGAGACTGTAGTGGTGGTAGGGGAGAGTGAGCGATGGTGATGGTGGTGGGGGAGAGTGAGCGATGGTGGTGGAGACTGTGGTGGTGGTGGTGAGCGATGGTGGTGGTGGTGGGGGAGAGTGAGCGATGGTGGTGGAGACTGTGGTGGTGGGGGAGAGTGAGCGATGGTGGTGGTGGTGGGGGAGAGTGAGCGATGGTGATGGTGGTGGGGGAGAGTGAGCGATGGTGATGGTGGTGGGGGAGAGTGAGCGATGGTGATGGTGGTGGGGGAGAGTGAGCGATGGTGATGGTGGTGGGGGAGAGGGAGCGATGGTGATGGTGGTAGGGTAGAGTGAGCGATGGTGCTGGTGGTGGGGGAGAGTGAGCGATGGTGATGGTGGTGGGGGAGAGTGAGCGATGGTGGTGGAGACTGTGGTGGTGGTAGGGGAGAGTGAGCGATGGTGATGGTGCTGGGGGAGAGTGAGCGATGGTGGTGGAGACTGTAGTGGTGGTGGTAGGGGAGAGTGAGCGATGGTGATGGTGGTAGGGGAGAGTGAGCGATGGTGATGGTGGTGGGGGAGAGTGAGCGATGGTGATGGTGGTGGGGGAGAGTGAGCGATGGTGATGGTGGTGGGGGAGAGTGAGCGATGGTGGTGGAGACTGTGGTGGTGGTAGGGGAGAGTGAGCGATGGTGGTGGTGGTGGGGGAGAGTGAGCGATGGTGGTGGTGGTGGTGGGGGGAGAGTGAGCGATGGTGGTGGTGGTGGGGGAGAGTGAGCGATGGTGGTGGTGGTGGGGGAGAGTGAGCGATGGTGGTGGTGGTGGGGGAGAGTGAGCGATGGTGGTGGTGGTGGGGGAGAGTGAGCGATGGTGGTGGTGGTGGGGGAGAGTGAGCGATGGTGGTGGTGGTGGGGGAGAGTGAGCGATGGTGGTGGAGGTGGCGGAGAGTGAGCGATGGTGGTGGAGACTGTGGTGGGGGTGGGGGAGAGTGAGCGATGGTGGTGGTGGTGGGGGAGAGTGAGCGATGGTGGTGGTGGTGGGGGAGAGTGAGCGATGGTGGTGGTGGTGGGGGAGAGTGAGCGATGGTGGTGGTGGTGGGGGAGAGTGAGCGATGGTGGTGGTGGTGGGGGAGAGTGAGCGATGGTGGTGGTGGTGGGGGAGAGTGAGCGATGGTGGTGGTGGTGGGGGAGAGTGAGCGATGGTGGTGGTGGTGGGGGAGTGTGCGCGGTGGTGGTGGGGGTGGGGGGAGAGTGAGCGATGTTGGTGGTGGTGGGGGAGAGTGAGCGATGGTGGTGGTGGTGGGGGAGAGTGAGCGATGGTGGTGGTGGTGGGGGAGAGTGAGCGATGGTGGTGGTGGTGGGGGAGAGTGAGCGATGGTGGTGGAGACTGTGGTGGTGGTAGGGGAGAGTGAGCGATGGTGGTGGTGGTGGGGGAGAGTGAGCGATGGTGATGGTGGTGGGGGAGAGTGAGCGATGGTGATGGTGGTGGGGGGAGAGTGAGCGATGGTGATGGTGGTGGGGGAGAGTGAGCGATGGTGATGGTGGTGGGGGAGAGTGAGCGATGGTGATGGAGGTGGGGGAGAGTGAGCGATGGTGATGGTGGTCGGGGAGAGTGAGCGATGGTGGTGGTGGTGGGGGAGAGTGAGCGATGGTGGTGGTGGTGGGGGAGAGTGAGCGATGGTGGTGGTGGTGGGGGAGAGTGAGCGAGGGTGTGGGTGGTGGGGGAGAGTGAGCGATGGTGGTGGTGGTGGGGGAGAGTGAGCGATGGTGGTGGAGACTGTAGTGGTGGTAGGGGAGAGTGAGCGATGGTGGTGGTGGTGGGGGAGAGTGAGCGATGGTGGTGGAGACTGTAGTGGTGGTAGGGGAGAGTGAGCGATGGTGATGGTGGTGGGGGAGAGTGAGCGATGGTGGTGGAGACTGTGGTGGTGGGGGAGAGTGAGCGATGGTGATGGTGGTGGGGGAGAGTGAGCGATGGTGTAGTGGTGGTGGGGGAGAGTGAGCGATGGTGGTGGAGACTGTGATGGTGGTAGGGGAGAGTGAGCGATGGTGGTGGTGGTGGGGGAGAGTGAGCGATGGTGGTGGAGACTGTGAGCGATGGTGATGGTGGTGGGGGAGAGTGAGCGATGGTGATGGTGGTGGGGGAGAGTGAGCGATGGTGGTGGAGACTGTGGTGGTGGTAGGGGAGAGTGAGCGATGGTGATGGTGGTGGGGGAGAGTGAGCGATGGTGGTGGAGACTGTGGTGGTGGTAGGGGAGAGTGAGCGATGGTGGTGGTGGTGGGGGAGAGTGAGCGATGGTGATGGTGGTGGGGGAGAGTGAGCGATGGTGATGGTGGTGGGGGAGAGTGAGCGATGGTGATGGTGGTGGGGGAGAGTGAGCGATGGTGGTGGAGACTGTGGTGGTGGTAGGGTGGTGGTGGTCGGGGCGAGTGAGCGATGGTGATGGTGGTGGGGGAGAGTGAGCGATGGTGGTGGAGACTGTGGTGGTGGTAGGGGAGAGTGAGCGATGGTGATGGTGGTGGGGGAGAGTGAGCGATGGTGGTGGAGACTGTGGTGGTGGTAGGGGAGAGTGAGCGATGGTGATGGTGGTGGGGGAGAGTGAGCGATGGTGATGGTGGTGGGGGAGAGTGAGCGATGGTGATGGTGGTGGGGGAGAGTGAGCGATGGTGATGGTGGTGGGGGAGAGTGAGCGATGGTGGTGGAGACTGTGGTGGTGGTAGGGTAGAGTGAGCGATGGTGATGGTGGTGGGGGAGAGTGAGCGATGGTGGTGGTGGTGGGGGAGAGTGAGCGATGGTGGTGGTGGTGGGGGAGAGTGAGCGATGGTGGTGGTGGTGGGGGAGAGTGAGCGATGGTGGTGGGGGAGAGTGAGCGATGGTGATGGTGGTGGGGGAGAGTGAGCGATGGTGGTGGTGGTGGTGAGCGATGGTGGTGGTGGTGGGGGAGAGTGAGCGATGGTGGTGGTGGTGGGGGAGAGTGAGCGATGGTGGTGGTGGTGGGGGAGAGTGAGCGATGGTGGTGGTGGTGGGGGAGAGTGAGCGATGGTGGTGGTGGTGGGGGAGAGTGAGCGATGGTGGTGGTGGTGGGGGAGAGTGAGCGATGGTGGTGGTGGTGGGGGAGAGTGAGCGATGGTGGTGGTGGTGGGGGAGAGTGAGCGATGGTGGTGGTGGTGGGGGAGAGTGAGCGATGGTGGTGGTGGTAGGGGAGAGTGAGCGATGGTGGTGGTGGTGGGGGAGAGTGAGCGATGGTGGTGGTGGTGGGGGGGGGAGAGTGTGCGATGGTGGTGGTGGTGGGGGAGAGTGAGCGATGGTGATGGTGGTGGGGGAGAGTGAGCGATGGTGTGGTGGTTGGGGAGAGTGAGCGATGGTGGTGGTGGTGGGGGAGAGTGAGCGATGGTGGTGGTGGTGGGGGAGAGTGAGCGATGGTGGTGGTGGTAGGGGAGAGTGAGCGATGGTGGTGGTGGTGGGGGAGAGTGAGCGATGGTGGTGGTGGTGGGGGAGAGTGAGCGATGGTGGTGGTGGTGGGGGAGAGTGAGCGATGGTGGTGGTGGTAGGGTAGAGTGAGCGATGGTGATGGTGGTGGGGGAGAGTGAGCGATGGTGATGGTGGGGGAGAGTGAGCGCTGGTGGTGGTGGTAGGGGAGAGTGAGCGATGGTGGTGGTGGTGGGGGAGAGTGAGCGATGGTGGTGGTGGTGGGGGAGAGTGAGCGATGGTGGTGGAGACTGTAGTGGTGGTAGGGGAGAGTGAGCGATGGTGGTGGTGGTGGGGGAGAGTGAGCGATGGTGATGGTGGTGGGGGAGAGTGAGCGATGGTGATGGTGGTAGGGTAGAGTGAGCGATGGTGATGGTGGTGGGGGAGAGTGAGCGATGGTGATGGTGGTGGGGGAGAGTGAGCGATGGTGGTGGAGACTGTAGTGGTGGTAGGGGAGAGTGAGCGATGGTGGTGGTGGTGGGGGAGAGTGAGCGATGGTGATGGTGGTGGGGGAGAGTGAGCGATGGTGGTGGTGGTGGGGGAGAGTGAGCGATGGTGGTGGAGACTGTAGTGGTGGTAGGGGAGAGTGAGCGATGGTGGTGGTGGTGGGGGAGAGTGAGCGATGGTGGTGGTGGTGGGGGAGAGTGAGCGATGGTGATGGTGGTGGGGGAGAGTGAGCGATGGTGATGGTGGTGGGGGAGAGTGAGCGATGGTGGTGGAGACTGTAGTGGTGGTGGGGGAGAGTGAGCGATGGTGATGGTGGTGGGGGAGAGTGAGCGATGGTGATGGTGGTGGGGGAGAGTGAGCGATGGTGATGGTGGTGGGGGAGAGTGAGCGATGGTGATGGTGGTGGGGGAGAGTGAGCGATGGTGGAGATGGTGGTGGGGGGAGAGAGCGATGGTGTGGTGGTGGGGGAGAGTGAGCGATGGTGATGGTGGTGGGGGAGAGTGAGCGATGGTGGTGGAGACTGTAGTGGTGGTAGGGGAGAGTGAGCGATGGTGGTGGGGGAGAGTGAGCGATGGTGATGGTGGTGGTAGGGGAGAGTGAGCGATGGTGATGGTGGTGGGGGAGAGTGAGCGATGGTGATGGTGGTGGGGGAGAGTGAGCGATGGTGGTGGAGACTGTAGTGGTGGTAGGGGAGAGTGAGCGATGGTGATGGTGGTGGGAGAGAGTGAGCGATGGTGATGGTGGTGGGGGAGAGTGAGCGATGGTGGTGGAGACTGTAGTGGTGGTAGGGGAGAGTGTGCGGTGGTGATGGTGGTGGGGGAGAGTGAGCGATGGTGATGGTGGTGGAGGAGAGTGAGCGATGGTGATGGTGGTGGGGGAGAGTGAGCGATGGTGATGGTGGTGGGGGAGAGTGAGCGATGGTGATGGTGGTAGGGTAGAGTGAGCGATGGTGATGGTGGTGGGGGAGAGTGAGCGATGGTGATGGTGGTGGGGGAGAGTGAGCGATGGTGATGGTGGTGGGGGAGAGTGAGCGATGGTGGTGGAGACTGTAGTGGTGGTAGGGGAGAGTGAGCGATGGTGATGGTGGTGGGGGAGAGTGAGCGATGGTGATGGTGGTGGGGGAGAGTGAGCGATGGTGATGGTGGTGGGGGAGAGTGAGCGATGGTGGTGGAGAGCGATGTGTGGTGGTGGGGGAGAGTGAGCGATGGTGATGGTGGTGGGGGAGAGTGAGCGATGGTGATGGTGGTGGGGGAGAGTGAGCGATGGTGATGGTGGTGGGGGAGAGTGAGCGATGGTGGTGGAGACGATGTAGTGGTGGTGGGGGAGAGTGAGTGATGGTGATGGTGGTGGGGGAGAGTGAGCGATGGTGAGGGTGGTGGGGGAGAGTGAGCGATGGTGATGGTGGTGGGGGAGAGTGAGCGATGGTGATGGTGGTGGGGGAGAGTGAGCGATGGTGTGGTGGTGGGGGAGAGTGAGCGATGGTGATGGTGGTGGGGGAGAGTGAGCGATGGTGGTGGAGACTGTAGTGGTGTAGGTAGAGTGAGCGATGGTGATGGTGGTGGGGGAGAGTGAGCGATGGTGGTGGTGGTGGGGGAGAGTGAGCGATGGTGGACTGGTGGTGGGGGTAGAGTGAGCGATGGTGGTGGTGGTGGGGGAGAGTGAGCGATGGTGGTGGTGGTGGGGGAGAGTGAGCGATGGTGGTGGTGGTGGGGGAGAGTGAGCGATGGTGGTGGTGGTGGGGGAGAGTGAGCGATGGTGGTGGTGGTGGGGGTGAGTGTGCGATGGTGGGGGGGGTGGGGGAGTGTGAGCGATGGTGGTGGTGGTGGGGGAGAGTGAGCGATGGTGGTGGTGGTGGGGGAGAGTGAGCGATGGTGGTGGAGACTGGTGGTGGTGGGGGTAGAGTGAGCGATGGTGATGGTGGTGGGGGAGAGTGAGCGATGGTGGTGGTGGTGGGGGAGAGTGAGCGATGGTGGTGGTGGTGGGGGAGAGTGAGCGATGGTGGTGGAGACTGTGGTGGTGGTAGGGTAGAGTGAGCGATGGTGATGGTGGTGGGGGAGAGTGAGCGATGGTGGTGAGACTGTGGTGGTGGTATAGAGTGAGCGATGGTGAGGGTGGTGGGGGAGAGTGAGCGATGGTGGTGGTGGTGGGGGAGAGTGAGCGATGGTGATGGTGGTGGGGGAGAGTGAGCGATGGTGGTGGAGAGTGGTGGTCGGGGAGAGTGAGCGATGGTGGTGGTGGTGGGGGAGAGTGAGCGATGGTGATGGTGGTGGGGGAGAGTGAGCGATGGTGGAGACTGTGGTGGTGTAGGGGAGAGTGAGCGATGGTGATGGTGCTGGGGGAGAGTGAGCGATGGTGGTGGAGACTGTAGTGGTGGTGGTAGGGGAGAGTGAGCGATGGTGGTGGTGGTAGGGGAGAGTGAGCGATGGTGATGGTGGTGGGGGAGAGTGAGCGATGGTGATGGTGGTGGGGGAGAGTGAGCCATGGTGGTGGAGACTGTGGTGGTGGTAGGGTAGAGAGCGATGGTGATGGTGTGGGGGAGAGTGAGCGATGGTGATGGTGGTGGGGGAGAGTGAGCGATGGTGGTGGAGATAGGGGAGAGTGAGCGATGGTGATGGTGTGGGGGAGAGTGAGCGATGGTGAGTGGTGGTGGGGGAGAGTGAGCGATGGTGGTGGAGACTGTGGTGGTGGTAGGGTAGAGTGAGCGATGGTGATGGTGGTGGGGGAGAGTGAGCGATGGTGGTGGAGACTGTAGTGGTGGTGGGGGAGAGTGAGCGATGGTGATGGTGGTGGGGGAGAGTGAGCGATGGTGATGGTGGTGGGGGAGAGTGAGCGATGGTGATGGTGGTGGGGGAGAGTGAGCGATGGTGATGGTGGTGGGGGAGAGTGAGCGATGGTGGTGGTGGTGGGGGAGAGTGAGCGATGGTGATGGTGGTGGGGGAGAGTGAGCGATGGTGATGGTGGTGGGGGAGAGTGAGCGATGGTGATGGTGGTGGGGGAGAGTGAGCGATGGTGGTGGAGACGATGGTGATGGTGGTGGGGGAGAGTGAGCGATGGTGATGGTGGTGGGGGAGAGTGAGCGATGGTGATGGTGGTGGGGGAGAGTGAGCGATGGTGGTGGGGGTAGAGTGAGCGATGGTGTTGGTGGTGGGGGAGAGTGAGCGATGGTGATGGTGGTGGGGGAGAGTGAGCGATGGTGGTGGAGACTGTGGTGGTGGTAGGGTAGAGTGAGCGATGGTGATGGTGGTGGGGTAGAGTGAGCGATGGTGATGGTGGTGGGGGAGAGTGAGCGATGGTGGTGGAGACTGTGGTGGTGGTAGGGGAGAGTGAGCGATGGTGATGGGGGAGAGTGATGGTGATGGTGGGGGAGAGTGAGCGATGGTGATGGTGGTGGGGGAGAGTGAGCGATGGTGGTGGAGACTGTGGTGGTGGGGGAGAGTGAGCGATGGTGATGGTGGTGGGGGAGAGTGAGCGACTGTGGTGGTGGTGGTGGGGGAGAGTGAGCGATGGTGATGGTGGTGGTGGTGGTGGGGGAGAGTGAGCGATGGTGGTGGAGACTGTAGTGGTGGGGGGAGAGTGAGCGATGGTGATGGTGGTGGGGGAGAGTGAGCGATGGTGGTGGAGACTGTAGTGGTGGTAGGGGAGAGTGAGCGATGGTGATGGTGGTGGGGGAGAGTGAGCGATGGTGATGGTGGTGGGGGAGAGTGAGCGATGGTGGTGGTGGTAGGGTAGAGTGAGCGATGGTGGTGGTGGTGGGGGAGAGTGAGCGATGGTGATGGTGGTGGGGGAGAGTGAGCGATGGTGGTGGAGACTGTAGTGGTGGTAGGGGAGAGTGAGCGATGGTGATGGTGGTGGGGGAGAGTGAGCGATGGTGATGGTGGTGGGGGAGAGTGAGCGATGGTGATGGTGGTGGGGGAGAGTGAGCGATGGTGGTGGAGACTGTAGTGGTGGTAGGGGAGAGTGAGCGATGGTGAGCGATGGTGGTGGGGTAGAGTGAGCGATGGTGATGGTGGTGGGGGAGAGTGAGCGATGGTGATGGTGGTGGGGGAGAGTGAGCGATGGTGGTGGAGACTGTAGTGGTGGTAGGGGAGAGTGAGCGTTGGTGTTGGTGGTGGGGGAGAGTGAGCGATGGTGATGGTGGTGGGGGAGAGTGAGCGATGGTGATGGTGGTGGGGGAGAGTGAGCGATGGTGATGGTGGTGGGGGAGAGTGAGCGATGGTGGTGGTGGTGGGGGAGAGTGAGCGATGGTGATGGTGGTGGGGGAGAGTGAGCGATGGTGGTGGGGGAGAGTGAGCGATGGTGGTGGTGGTGGGGGAGAGTGAGCGATGGTGGTGGTGGTGGGGGAGAGTGAGCGATGGTGGTGGTGGTGGGGGAGAGTGAGCGATGGTGGTGGTGGTGGGGGAGAGTGAGAGATGGTGGTGGGACTGTAGTGGGGTAGGGGAGAGTGAGCGATGGTGATGGTGGTGGGGGAGAGTGAGCTGTAGTGGTGGTAGGGGAGAGTGAGCGATGGTGGTGGTGGTGGGGGAGAGTGTGGGTTGGTGGTGGTGGTAGGGGAGAGTGAGCGATGGTGGTGGTGGTGGGGGAGAGTGAGCGATGGTGATGGTGGTGGGGGAGAGTGAGCGATGGTGGTGGTGGTGGGGGAGAGTGAGCGATGGTGATGGTGGTGGGGGAGAGTGAGCGATGGTGGTGGTGGTGGGGGAGAGTGAGCGATGGTGGTGGTGGTGGGGGAGAGTGAGCGATGGTGATGGTGGTGGGGGAGAGTGAGCGATGGTGGTGGTGGTGGGGGAGAGTGAGCGATGGTGGTGGTGGTGGGGGAGAGTGAGCGATGGTGGTGGTGGTGGGGGAGAGTGAGCGATGGTGGTGGTGGTGGGGGAGAGTGAGCGATGGTGCTGGTGGTGGGGGAGAGTGAGCGATGGTGGTGGTGGTGGGGGAGAGTGAGCGTTGGTGTTGGTGGTGGGGGAGAGTGAGCGATGGTGATGGTGGTGGGGGAGAGTGAGCGATGGTGATGGTGGTGGTGGTGGGGGAGAGTGAGCGATGGTGGACTGTAGTGGTGGTAGGGGAGAGTGAGCGAGGGTGGTGGTGGTGGGGGAGAGTGAGCGATGGTGGTGGTGGTGGGGGAGAGTGAGCGATGGTGGTGGAGACTGTGGTGGTGGTAGGGTAGAGTGAGCGATGGTGATGGTGGTGGGGGAGAGTGAGCGATGGTGATGGTGGTGGGGGAGAGTGAGCGATGGTGATGGTGGTGGGGGAGAGTGAGCGATGGTGATGGTGGTGGGGGAGAGTGAGCGATGGTGATGGTGGTGGGGGAGAGTGAGCGATGGTGATGGTGGTGGGGGAGAGTGAGCGATGGTGATGGTGGTGGGGGAGAGTGAGCGATGGTGATGGTGGTGGGGGAGAGTGAGCGATGGTGATGGTGGTGGGGGAGAGTGAGCGATGGTGATGGTGGTGGGGGAGAGTGAGCGATGGTGATGGTGGTGGGGGAGAGTGAGCGATGGTGATGGTGGTGGGGGAGAGTGAGCGATGGTGATGGTGGTGGGGGAGAGTGAGCGATGGTGATGGTGGTGGGGGAGAGTGAGCGATGGTGATGGTGGTGGGGGAGAGTGAGCGATGGTGATGGTGGTGGGGGAGAGTGAGCGATGGTGATGGTGGTGGGGGAGAGTGAGCGATGGTGATGGTGGTGGGGGAGAGTGAGCGATGGTGATGGTGGTGGGGGAGAGTGAGCGATGGTGATGGTGGTGGGGGAGAGTGAGCGATGGTGATGGTGGTGGGGGAGAGTGAGCGATTGTGATTGTGGTGGGGGAGAGTGAGCGATGGTGGTGGTGGTGGGGTAGAGTGAGCGATGGTGGTGGTGGTGGGGGAGAGTGAGCGATGGTGGTGGAGACTGTGATGGTGGTGGGGGAGAGTGAGCGATGGTGGTGGAGACTGTAGTGGTGGTAGGGGAGAGTGAGCGATGGTGATGGTGGTGGGGGAGAGTGAGCGATGGTGGTGGAGACTGTAGTGGTGGTAGGGTAGAGTGAGCGATGGTGATGGTGGTGGGGGAGAGTGAGCGATGGTGGTGGTGGTGGGGGAGAGTGAGCGATGGTGGTGGAGACTGTAGTGGTGGTAGGGTAGAGTGAGCGATGGTGATGGTGGTGGGGGAGAGTGAGCGATGGTGGTGGAGACTGTGGTGGTGGTAGGGTAGAGTGAGCGATGGTGATGGTGGTGGGGGAGAGTGAGCGATGGTGGTGGAGACTGTAGTGGTGGTAGGGTAGAGTGAGCGATGGTGATGGTGGTGGGGGAGAGTGAGCGATGGTGGTGGTGGTGGGGGAGAGTGAGCGATGGTGATGGTGGTGGGGGAGAGTGAGCGATGGTGATGGTGGTGGGGGAGAGTGAGCGATGGTGGTGGAGACTGTAGTGGTGGTAGGGTAGAGTGAGCGATGGTGATGGTGGTGGGGGAGAGTGAGCGATGGTGGTGGTGGTGGGGGAGAGTGAGCGATGGTGATGGTGGTGGGGGAGAGTGAGCGATGGTGGTGGTGGTGGGGGAGAGTGAGCGATGGTGATGGTGGTGGGGGAGAGTGAGCGATGGTGATGGTGGTGGGGGAGAGTGAGCGATGGTGGTGGAGACTGTAGTGGTGGTAGGGTAGAGTGAGCGATGGTGATGGTGGTGGGGGAGAGTGAGCGATGGTGGTGGTGGTGGGGGAGAGTGAGCGATGGTGATGGTGGTGGGGGAGAGTGAGCGATGGTGGTGGTGGTGGGGGAGAGTGAGCGATGGTGGTGGAGACTGTGGTGGTGGTAGGGGAGAGTGAGCGATGGTGATGGTGGTGGGGTAGAGTGAGCGATGGTGGTGGTGCTGGGGGAGAGTGAGCGATGGTGGTGGAGACTGTGGTGGTGGTGGTGGGGGAGAGTGAGCGATGGTGATGGTGCTGGGGGAGAGTGAGCGATGGTGGTGGAGACTGTAGTGGTGGTGGTAGGGGAGAGTGAGCGATGGTGATGGTGGTGGGGGAGAGTGAGCGATGGTGGTGGAGACTGTAGTGGTGGTAGGGGAGAGTGAGCGATGGTGATGGTGGTGGGGGAGAGTGAGCGATGGTGGTGGAGACTGTGGTGGTGGTGGTAGGGGAGAGTGAGCGATGGTGGTGGTGGTGGGGGAGAGTGAGCGATGGTGGTGGAGACTGTAGTGGTGGTGGTAGGGTAGAGTGAGCGATGGTGATGGTGGTGGGGTAGAGTGAGCGATGGTGGTGGTGGTGGGGGAGAGTGAGCGATGGTGATGGTGGTGGGGGAGAGTGAGCGATGGTGGTGGAGACTGTGGTGGTGGTGGTAGGGGAGAGTGAGCGATGGTGGTGGTGGTGGGGGAGAGTGAGCGATGGTGGTGGAGACTGTAGTGGTGGTAGGGGAGAGTGAGCGATGGTGATGGTGGTGGGGGAGAGTGAGCGATGGTGGTGGTGGTGGGGGAGAGTGAGCGATGGTGATGGTGGTGGGGGAGAGTGAGCGATGGTGATGGTGGTGGGGGAGAGTGAGCGATGGTAGTCTGCCTGGAGGTTATTCCGGGGATCAACGCCCCCGCGGCCCGGTCCACGAACAGGCATCCCGGTGGATCAGGGCCTGATCAACCAGGCTGTTACTGCTGGCAGCACGTAGTCCGACGTACGAACCACAGCCCGGCTGATCCGGCACTGACTTTAGGTAACTGTCCGGCTCTCTCTTGAAGGCAGCCAGGGGTTTATTGGTAATTCCCCTTATTCTTGGTGGGGGACTGTTGAACAGTCTTGGGCCCCGGACACTTATGGTGCTTCCTCTTAGTGTACCAATGGCGCCCCTACTTTTAATTGGGGGTATTTTGCATCGCTTGCCCAGTCGTTTATTTTCGTAGGGAGTGATTTCTGTGCAGATTCGGGACCATTCGTTCCAGGATTTTCCAAGTGTTGATTATGATATATATCTCTCTCTCCTGCGTTCCAGGGAGTACAAGTCAAGTGCTTCCACGTTCCCAGAACTTATACGTGCAGTAAAGATTCCCTGTACACTTTCTAGATCCGCAGTTTCACCTGCTTTGAACGGGGATGTTAATATACAGCAGTATTCCAGCCTAGAGAGAACAAGTGATTTGGAAAGGATCATCATTGGCTTGGCATCTCTCCTTTTGAACGTTCTCATTATCCATCCTATCATTTTCTTTGCACTTGTGATCGTGGCACCGTTGTGATCCTTCAAAGTGAGATCCTCAGACATTACTACTCCCAGGTCCCTTACATTATTTTTCCGCTCTATTGTATGGCCAGAGTTTGTAGTATACTCTGTTCTAGTTATTATCCCCTTCAGTTCTTCATAACGGAGTGGTTGGAATTTATCCTCATTGAACATCATATTGTTTTCCGTTGCCCACTGGAAAACTTTGTTTATATCTTCTTGGAGGTTAACCGCGTCCTCAGCAGAGGACAGCCTCATGCAGATCCTAGTATCATCCGCAAAGGATGATACGGTGCTGTGGGTTATATGAGGATGAGGAACATGATGGGTGCGAGTACTGTGCCTTGTAGAACAGAGCTCTTCACTATAGCAGCCTCCGATTTAACTGCTGACCACTACTCTTTGTGTTCGATTGGTTAGGAAGTTGAAGATCCATCTCCCCACTTTCCCAGTTATTCCTTTAGCACGTATTTTGTGCTCTATTACGCCATGATCACACTTGTCAAACGCTTTTGCAAAATCTGTGTATATTACATCTGCATTCTGATTTTCTTCCAGTGCATCCAAGGCCATGTCATAGTGATCCAGTAGTTGTGAGAGGCAGGAGCGACCTTCCCTGAACCCATGTTGCCCTGGATTGTGCAGTTTTTGGGAATCCAGATGGTTTGCAATCCTGCTTCTTAGCACTCTTTCAAAGGTTTTTATGGTGTGGGACGTTAGAGCTATTGGTCTATAGTTCTTAGCTAATTCTTTGCTGCCACCTTTATGGAGTGGGGCTATATCCGTTGTTTTAAGTGACTGTGGAATTTCACCCACGTCCAAGCTCCTTCTCCATAGCATACTTAGAGCACGTGAGAGGGGTTTCTTGCAGTTCTTAATGAACACGAGTTCCACGAGTCTGGGCCCGGGGCTGAGTGCATGGGCAAATGAACACGAGTTCCACGAGTCTGGGCCCGGGGCTGAGTGCATGGGCATGTTGTCAATGGCTTTTTCAAAGTCTATCGGAGTTAGGATAATGTTAGAAAACTGGCATACATTTATGAAGTTTTGAGGCTCATTCATGAAGAAATCATTTGGGTTGTCGATCCTCAGACTGATTAGTGGCTCACTAAACACAGAGTCGTACTGGGAATTCAGTATTTCACTCATTTCCTTGTTGTCATCTGTGTAAGTCCCATCCTGTCTGAGTAAGGGCCTGATACTAGATGTGGTATTTGCCTTGTTTTTAGCATATAAAAAGAAATATTTCGAATTTCTTTCAATTTCACTAAGAGCTTTAAGCTCCTCCTGTCTCTCCTGGTTCCTGTAAGAGTCCTTTAACTTAAGTTCGATAGTTTCCACTTCCCTGGTCAGCGCCTCCTTTCGTGTATCAGATATTCTAGCACTCCTGAGGAGCTCAGTGACTCTTCGTCGTCTTCTGTAGAGGGAACGTCTTTCTCTCTCCAGTTTACTCCTGCTCTTCTTCTTTCTTAGGGAAATATGCCTAGAACATGCTTCAGCTGCCAGGAAGTTGATCCTTTCAAGGCACTGGTTTGGATCCATGTTATTTAAGATATCTTCCCAACATGTTTCATTTAAGACATGGTTTGCCTGGTCTCAGTTGATGTTCTTGTTGATGAAGTTGTATTTTGTGAAGACACCTTCACAGGTACATGCATTTTGCTGATCAGGACCCCTATGCATATAAGTCTGGGCTTCAATTAGATTGTGATCAGAATTAGTTGTTTTTGATATTGTTATGTCTCTTACCAGGTCCTCATTATTTGTGAAGATAAGGTCAGGTGTGTTTTTTAATCTTGTTGGCTCCACTATCTGCTGGCTTAAGGTGTGTTTATTGCAGAGACTTAGTAGCTCATGTGTGTGTGACTTTTATCTGTGCTGCCTCCAGGGATTGTTTCAGCTATAACATTATTTGCTACATTCTTCCATTTTGTATGCCTTAAGTTGAAATTACCAAGCAGTAAGATGTTTGGGGATGGAGCTGGAAGGTTTTCCAGACAGTAATCAATTTTCAGTAGCTGTTCCTTGAACTGTTGGGAGGTTGCATCTGGTAGTTTATATACAACCACGATGACTAGGTGGTGACTGTGGTAGTGGTGGGGGAGAGTGAGCGACGGTGGTGGTGACTGTGGTGGTGGGGAGAGTGAGCGATGGTGGTGGTGACTGTGGTAGTGGGGAGAGTGAGCGATGGTGGGGGTAACTGTGGTGGTGGAGGAGAGAGTGAGCGATAGTGGTGGTGACTGTGGTGGTGTTGGGGGAGAGAGATGACAAAGATGATCCCATGTATCAGAAATCTTCCCTATGAGGATAGACTGAAGGCCCTGAATCTGCACTCTCTCGAAAGGCGTAGAATTAGGGGGTATATGATCGAGGTGTATAAATGGAAAACAGGAATAAATAAAGGGGATGTAAATAGTGTGCTGAAAATTTCCATCCAAGACAGGACTCGCAGCAATGGTTTCAAGTTGGAAAAATTCAGATTCAGGAAGGGTATAGGAAAGCACTGGTTTGGTAATAGAGTTGTGGATGAGTGGAACAAACTCCCGAGTACAGTTATTGAGGCTAAAACGTTGTGTAGTTTTAAAAATAAGTTAGATAAATACATGAGTGGGTGTGGGTGAGTGTGAGTTGGACCTGACTAGCTTGTGCTGCTGGGTCCGGTACAGTGCTCCATCCTTGAGTGGGGATGACCAGACTGGGTGGGTCATTGGGATAATTCAGGGGGTGGGTCATTGGTGTAATCCGGGGGGGGGGACATGGACCTGCTCCGCATGGGTCAGTAGGCCTGTTGCAGTTTTCCTTCTTTCTTATGTTCTTATGTTAACTGTCATGGAGTAACTCTGGGTAATGATAATTTCAGAAATTGTGTAAAAACAAAGATGAATAGAAAAAATGTGGAGAAGAAAAAACATATGATAGAAACAGTTCAGGACTGTTTTCTGAAGCACTATGTAACAGAGCCTACCAGGGGTAATAATTTGCTAGACCTAGTCTTGTCAAATAAGGAAACACTTGTAAATAATCTGGAGATCACTGAAGAGCTTGGCGCAAGTGATCACAAATCCATCACTTTTAGCATTAACTGGGAATACAAGAATAATAACAATATGGTAAAATTCCATGATTTTCGTTCTGCCGATTATAATGGACTTAGGGAACACCTGTCAAATCTCGATTGGAGTTATCTAGCTAATGATTCTATTGACGATGATCATACTTATGATTACAAAGGGATCTCCATTTATGAGTTCTTTCTCAGAGCATATACATTCCCCAGAGAGAAATCAGGTCTAATAATAACGATCCCAAATAGGTCAACAGGAGGCTAAAGCATCTAACAGGGGAGAAAAGGGGAATTTATAGGCGCATCAGAAAAGGAGAGGTTAACCTTACTGACCAATATGTTCGGTTTAAAAGAGAAGTAATAAAGTTGGTAGAATTACCGACAATATGTAAAGTAAAAGGACACAAGTGCAACTAATGTGACATTTATTGTGGCAACGTTTCGCTCTCCAGGAGCTTTATCAAGCCATTACAAACAATACATGGACACAGAGGGTATATAAAGGCTCAGAGTGAGATGTAATACTAGTGAGGTACCATTTCGATGTTCACTAGTGGCATTAGTAGTAGTAGTAGTAGTAGTAGTAGTGGTGGTAGTGACAAAAGTAATACAATATGGTAGTTAGGTAAGACACATATGCAACAGTTAGGTATCTTTATTTTGAAACGTTTCGCCTACACAGTAGGCTTCTTCAGTCGAGTACAGAAAAGTTGATAGAAGCAGAAGATACTTGAAGACGATGTAATCAGTCCATCACCCTTAAAGTTTTGAGGTGGTCAGTCCCTCAGTCTGGAGAAGAGCATTGTTCCGTTGTCTGAAACAATATTGTTTCAGACAACGGAACAATGCTCTTCTCCAGACTGAGGGACTGACCACCTCAAAACTTTAAGGGTGATGGACTGATTACATCGTCTTCAAGTATCTTCTGCTTCTATCAACTTTTCTGTACTCGACTGAAGAAGCCTACTGTGTAGGCGAAACGTTTCAAAATAAAGATACCTAACTGTTGCATATGTGTCTTACCTAACAATCTGTCGGTATTTTATACCATTTTAATGTTCACAATATGGTAGAGAAATTAATTCGTACATGAGTAAAAAGAGAAGTAAAAAAGGGGATTAGAAAGGCTAATGAATCAAAGATCAATCCGAAGGGGTTCTTTCAAGTGTATAGGACGAAGGTGAAGGAAAAAGTAGGACCTCTGAAAATTGGGAATGGACAGCTGACAGATAACGAACTGGAAATGTGTTCTATATTTAATGACTATTTTTTGTCAGTTTTTACACAGGAAGATATAAATGAGATTCCAGAAATTAACAATTATTCAGTTCCTGACGAATTCAAATTAACTAATATTACTGTCACGAGGGACATGGTTATCAAGCAGATAGACAAACTGAAGCAAAATAAGTCCCCGGGGCCCGACGAGTTATTTTCCAGGGTACTTAAGGAATGCAAGATGGAACTTAGTCAGCCATTAACGAGTGTGTGGAAGCTGGCTAATGTGGTTCCCATATTCAAATCAGGGGATAAGTCTGTTCCTTCAAATTACCCTCCAATAAGCCTGATATCTATAGTGGGCAAGTTACTAGAATCAATTATAGCTGACATTGTTAGAAGTCACCTTGAGGAGCATAACTTGATAAATGAATCTCAGCATGGATTCACGAGAGGTCGTTCCTGCCTGACAAACTTACTGACGTTCTTCAATAGAACATTTGAGGCAGTTGACAGCGATAAGGAATATGATATTGTTTATTTGAATTTTAGTAAAGCCTTCTGTTACTTATGCTTCTTGAGATAAATCCAAGTAATCTGTTGGTCTTGTTGCGCACACTAAGGCACTGCTGTCTTGGCTTTAGATTTCTGCTTACTTCACCTAGTTTATAACTTCGAGGGTTATTTTCATTACCAAGGACTAGTACCTTACACTTATCCACATTGAACTTCATCTGCCATTTTTCAGACCAAGACATTAATTTGTCCAAATCCTCCTGATGTTCTTATGAAATAGGGTAGTTGAAGAGTGGAACAGTCTACCTAGTTGGGTTATTCAAATTTGCATTGAATAAGTACATGAGCGAGAGGGGTTGGATTTGAGCGGGACTTGCATATATTAGTGGATAGAGTTATCAGACCTTATTTCTTGGATAGCATTGAAAATTGGGTTGGCCCATTTTTTTTTTTTAGCTAGATGGAAATAAATGGTATATTGAGACACTTATGCAACACATGGGAATCTTTTTTTGAAGAAACGTTTCGCCACACAGTGGCTTCATCAGTCCAATACAAAGTAGAAATGGGTAAGGAAAGTAGACGTTTGAGGTAATCAGTCCCTCAACCTGGAATCGATGTGTTCAGTCCATCACTCTTGTCCATCACTTCCTACAAGAGTGATGGACTGAACACATCGATTCCAGGTTGAGGGACTGATTACCTCAAACGTCTACTCTCCTTACCCATTTCTCCTTTGTGCAAGACTGGTATACAATACCGACAAGATGAAAGTTAAGACACTTGTGCAACATCTGGTTATCTTTATTGTAGACGTTTCGCCATCCAGTGGCTTTATCAATACAAATTCCAGGACATAATAAGAAATACGAAGAACTACATACAAAAGATGAGGTAATCAGTCCCTCAGCCTTGGAGGTGGTGTTTAGAGCACCGTGGTTGTAGAGATTCTGAAGCACAGGTAAGGAGACTGGCGCTTATATAGGCGTCAGTGAAAGGGACGTGTAGCAGACGAGGGCATAGTCACTGGTAGGCGGGATTCCCCAGTGGAAGTAGGTCCTTCCCAAATTGATGGGCTAGTTGTAGAAGTCGGGAAGAAAGTCATGTAGATGTCCTCTGCAACATCATGGTATCTTGATTCAGAGGACATCTACATGACTTTCTTCCCGACTTCTACAACTAGCCCATCAATTTGGGAAGGACCTACTTCCACTGGGAAATCCCGCCTACCAGTGACTATGCCCTCGTCTGCTACACGTCCCTTTCACTGACGCCTGTTGTTAGGTAAGACACATATGCAACAGTTAGGTATCTTTATTTCGAAACGTTTCGCCTACACAGTAGGCTTCTTCAGTCGAGTACAGAAGAGTTGATAGAAGCAGAAGAGACTTGAAGACGATGTAATCAGTCCATCACCCTTAAAGTTTTGAGGTGGTCAGTCCCTCAGTCTGGAGAAGAGCATTGTTCCATAGTCTGAAACAATATGGAGTTGAAGTGACAGGTTGGAGCCTTATATAGCGCCAGGAGGTGAGACGTAGGTCACTAGTAGAAGTAAGAACGCAGATTTTGGGAGGTCAGGTCCCTCTCAAATCCAGCCGTTCTCACTAGTAGAGGTTGTCGAAGTTGATTGCAGGTCTGTACCAAGATACCCTTGTGTTGCAGTGTCTGACAGATTGAACATTAAAATGGTATAAAATACCGACAGGTTGTTAGGTAAGACACACATTGAACATTAAAATGGTATAAAATACCGACAGATTGTTAGGTAAGACACATATGCAACAGTTAGGTATCTTTATTTCGAAACGTTTCGCCTGCACAGTAGGCTTCTTCAGTCGAGTACAGAAAAGTTGATAGAAGCAGAAGAGACTTGAAGACGATGTAATCAGTATATCACCCTTAAAGTTTTGAGGTGGTCAGTCCCTCAGTCTGGAGAAGAGCATTGTTCCAAAGTTTGAAACAATATGGAATTGAAGTGACAGGATGGAGCCTTATATAGCGCCAGGAGGGGAGACATAGGTCACTAGTAGAACGCAGATGCTGGGAGGTCAGGTCCCTCTCAAATCCAGCCGTTCTCACTAGTAGAGGTAGTCGAAGTTGATTTCAGGTCTGTACCAAGATACCCTTGTGTTGCAGTGTCTGACAGATTGAACATTAAAATGGTATAAAATACCGACAGATTGTTAGGTAAGACACATATGCAACAGTTAGGTATCTTTATTTCGAAACGTTTCGCCTACACAGTAGGCTTCTTCAGTCGAGTACAGAAGAGTTGATAGAAGCAGAAGAGACTTGAAGACGATGTAATCAGTCCATCACCCTTAAAGTTTTGAGGTGGTCAGTCCCTCAGTCTGGAGAAGAGCATTGTTCCAAAGTTTGAAACAATATGGAATTGAAGTGACAGGATGGAGCCTTATATAGCGCCAGGAGGGGAGACGTAGGTCACTAGTAGAAGTAAGAACGCAGATGTTGGGAGGTCAGGTCCCTCTCAAATCCAGCCGTTCTCACTAGTAGAGGTTGTCCAAGTTGATTGCAGGTCAGTACCAAGATATGTTGCATATGTGTCTTACCTAACAACCTGTCGGTATTTTATACCATTTTAATGTTCACTGACGCCTATATAAGCGCCAGTCTCCTTGCCTGTGCTTCAGAATCTCTACAACCACGGTGCTCTGAACACCACCTCCAAGGCTGAGGGACTGATTACCTCATCTTTTGTATATAATTCTTCGTATTTCTTATTATGTCCAAGAATTTGTATTGATAAAGCCACTGGATGGCGAAACGTCTACAATAAAGATAACCAGATGTTGCACAAGTGTCTTAACTTTCATTTCTACTTTGTATTGGACTGATGAAGCCACTTTGTGGCGAAACGCTTCTTCAATAAAGATTCCCATGTGTTGCATAAGTGTCTCAATTCTTCAATTTGTCGGTTTTCAAAACCATTCATCACATAAATGGTATAATATACCGACACAATGGAAATATAAACACATATGCAGTATAATATGATCCCCCATAAGAACATAGGAATGGAGGAACACTGCAGAAGGTCTGCTCACAAACTTATCCAATCTCCCTTCCAAGACCCAAGATTTTAGACTTTATAACCCCACTCGGTAGATCATCAGATGCAGCATTCTCCACCTGACCTCAGCATTCTGAACCTGACTATAAATACTCGCGTATTTATGAGCTTCTCCAACAGAGTCAAGATAAAACCATCCAGTGGTAAGATCAATGACTCCACCAAGCTTGTCCTTGCTGTAGTAATCAGGGGTCTACAGGTCAAGATTAGTACCATCCTCTCACTCCACGAAGCCTTCATTATTGTCTGTGAAGGCGATGTTGAAGCTGAAAAACTACTGACCTCCTCTGCTTTGTCCACTCTATCAGACCGTGGCTTCAAAGTCATGTCCTCTCCTGCCTTACGGGCTAAGAGGATTGTCTTCTTGAAGAGACTTGACAAACTGATTGCCATACAACTTGTTGAAGACCTAAAGACCTCCATAGAAGAAAAAAATCCCTGGGCTACAGTTGAAAGCATCAACAAGATTCCTACTGCCTCCTCCATGCTGAAAATCACATTTACTGATGTGACAATGGCTGCCCAAGATATGGCTGAAGGCCTGGCCATATACTATTACTTCATTAACTTCAGTCATATTGAAGCTGAGCGGAACCATCATATTACTCAGTGCTGGAGTTGCTACTCTTACCTACACTCTACAAAAGACTGCCCCACAAAAGACAGAAAGTTCTGCTCTACCTGTGGGTCTGAAGGCCACGATTCCAAGACTTGTACTTCTACTGCCCTACTTAATGTCTCAACTGCAAAAACAATCACCATACTCTCGCTGCAAAGTGCCCCACTCGTCGAGAAATTCTGGAAAAAAGCCAGGAAGCAGAACAGAAGAAGACACCTTCCAAGTCACCTACTTATGCTGCCATCACCAAACTCCAGGCCGACACAACAAAACTTTTAAAAGCTACCCAACCCTCCACCACTACTCCATCAGCTTATGAACCTACGAAAATTCATTACTGTATGCTATATGCACACATGCATAATATGGCGTTACCAGGCTCCTTCAACATTGTTATTAACGAGCTCTTCCGATTGAACAACATGCCAAACTTTACTTTCCCAGACTCTCCACCATCTGCCGACATCATCAAGCTCTCCCAAGAATTAAGCAACATCACAACATCTGAAATTCCATCTCCAAGAAACAACCAATCAGCGACTTCCAACATCACCTCCGCTGTGGACCAATCACCTGAGTCTTCCACCTCTTCTGCTACTACTAACGAACCACCTGCTTCATCTCCAACTCAACCACCAAAAGCCAAGAAAGCTGAGACACTCCCTCTTGAAAATCCACCTCAAGATACTCGAAGAAATGTAAGAGGAAGCAATATTTAGACCGACTGAAGCCCTCACCTTCTATACATATAACCCTCACACCCCGTCGCTATATGCACCTCAGGTCATCTAGTATCAAGTACACTGTTGCTCCTGGATGCGATCCCCACTTAGAAAAAGACAGCAAAAGTCTGTTCAAACTTAGTTTATTATCAAAACCTGCCTTCAAAAGACTTCAAAATGGCTCTACGACAGGAACGAAAAACTAACAAAACGCAGATATGAAGAGTGTTATCCACCAATCAAAGCTGATCCTCTCTCCTCTCTGCATACTTAACCAATCATATTGAAGCATGCCTCCCTCTCTACCCCGCTTCCCGCCGATCTCCAGCAACCAATCGCCGACCAGATCTACAGATCAACCACCATGATGCAGCCTGCACAGCTTGCCCACGTCGTCCACATTCTCAGCCAAGTCCTGTTCTCTCCAGCTCTATCCCACGATCGTCTCAGCTGCTGGGTTAACCCCTGGCTCTTTTTCTACAACTAGGAACACTCCTCTCCTTCGCTATTCTTCGTCTGTCCCGTCTTCCCCGCTCATCCCATTGGGATCTTACCTGAACTTGTTCGTTCGTTCTTTCACCCCAGGTAGGATGGATCAATGTGAACAGTAAGACACGCCGTCCCTCCAAGGAGCAGGTAAACCAGCTCAAATCACCTTCCAGATTCAAGGTAAAGGCTTATGGGGAACACAAAACCCACTATGGCGTGGTTACACACCTGGAAACACGGCACAAACTGAGGTTTAAGATATGGTTCAACCTGAGGGGAGAATCAATACTGACTCCTGTCAACAGAGAAATGCATATCACCTTGAAGAGAGTCATGGAGACAGACCGCTTCTTCACCCTGGAGGAACTGGATTCTATGGCAGAAGAACGCCAAGGGTGTAGTAATGCGATATCCGCTGATGATGCCCATCGAGGCAGTAGCAGTGTCGTGTCAGCTCAGCGTCTCAAGGCAAAGTCGGCAGGCAACGCATCAACCCGGCAGGTCCTCATTCAGCATGTAGGACCGCTGCCATCCCAGCTGGACCTCGGTTTTTGGGGCAGGTACGATGTCAGGACCTTCACGGTAGAACCAGTTCGCTGTTTCAAGTGCCAGCGTTACGGACACCTGGGTGCACTCTATCCGAACAGAGTAATCTGCGGTGTCTGCAGCCAGACCCACCCTACCGAGGAATGCATCACCAAGCTCAAGAATGCATCGCCACCCACTCCACGATGCCCGAATTGCAGGCAGAAACACCATGCCTGGAACCCTCGATGCCCCGAGAGGCTCGCTAGAATTCGTGAGGCCTGGAAGACGCCAACAACGAGACAGCAGGCTACGGCAGAGCATCACCCTCAGCAGACGATGGGTGCAGAAAATCCTGCCATACTGCAGAACTCTCATCAGGCAACCCAACTCAATGCCCAGGAATTTCCGACCCTTGAAGACTCAACCAGGCGTCATGAACAGGAGCATCCTTCCCCACTACCGCAACGAAGAAACAAAAACATGAGGAACAAGCGGCGCCAACAGGAAACATCTGGGCAACGCAGTCAGCAAACGGCACTACACGAGCCCCCACCAGCCTCCTTGCCAGGCACAGCCACTATGCAGGCTGTGCCTGCACCTCACCAGCAGATACCGAGTACACAACTTGGAATACAGCAACAGGCCACGGTGTGCACAGTGAAGAAATACAACCCTCAGCAGTTCCCACAGATTACAACAGCCCAGATAATATCCACTGCTTCGAACCCACCAACAACGCAGGCCCTCAACAGGGAAGATCTCTTAACACTCATCAAGGCATTCACGGATATTATCTGCTACACAATCACCTCCACGGAACAACAGAGCATGTTCCGGCAGATGGTCAGCACACTCCTGAGGTTGTGCTTACTGACAGAGCAGGAAACAGTGGATGCCATGAATCTGCAGATTATCAGAGAGGACAGAGCCCAGTCCCCAGCTCAGGAAACAGCTGTGATGGAGTAACCTCAGTAGCATATCATGGTCGCTTATGAGGCACGCTAGCTGAACTGTCTGGAACAGTCCTTGAGCAGCATATGCTGCAACAATGAAGAATCAATTTTCCTTCAGGAGCCAGAGACGGTCATCTCAAGATTAAGACCAGTGCCAGGACCCTGGTCTTGGCGAACATTATACATACATACACCCCAGGTAGATCTGTTTGTGACTTGAAAAAGCCCACTGTGTGGGCGAAAAGTTGTCAATAAAGGATCACATTATACTGCATATGTGTTTATATATCCGTTAGCGGGATGGATTCTTAGGCCAACAGGCCTAAGAACATAAGAACATAAAAATGGAGGAACACTGCAGAAGGCCTACTGGCACATGCGAGGCAGGTCCTTATTAAAACGACTACTACCTAAAGCTTCCCAAGAAATAACTCCCGTACCCAATGACACCAATCAAACCCAGCCCATCCCACTCATATATTTGTCCAGTCTCTTCTTAAAGCTACCCAAGGTCCTAGCCTCTATCACCCCACTGGGAAGACTGTTCCACGCATCTGCAACTCTGTTAGAAAACCAGTACTTACCTATGTCCTTTCTAAATCTAAATTTATCCAACTTAAATCCATTATTCCTGGTTCTTACCTGGTTCGACACCCTCAATACTTTATCTCCCTTGTTTATGCCCGTCATCCACTTATACACTTCAATGATATCTCCCCTCATTCTACGCCTCTCCAGAGAGTGGAGATTTAAGGCTTTGAGTCTATCTTCATACGGGAGGTTCCTTACACAGTAAATCATTTTAGTCATTCTTCTCTGCACGTTCTCTACTGAGTCTATATCCATCCTGTAGTAAGGGGACCAAAACTGAGCAGCATAATCTAAATGAGGCCTCACTAGTGATGTATAGAGCTGTAAAATAACTTTTGGACTTCTGTTACTTATACTTCTTGATATAAATCCAAGTAATCTGTTGGCCTTGTTGCGCACACTAAGGCACTGCTGTCTTGGCTTTAGATTTCTGCTTACCATGACTCCCAAGTCTTTTTCACATTCTGTATGATCAAGCTCTACTTCACCTAGATTGTAATAAAGTTGGTAGAATTACCGACAATATGTAAAGTAAAAGGACACAAGTGCAACTAATGTGACATTTATTGTGGCAACGTTTCGCTCTCCAGGAGCTTTATCAAGCCATTACAAACAATACATGGACACAGAGGGTATATAAAGGCTCAGAGTGAGGTGAATACTAGTGAGGTACCATTTCGATGTTCACTAGTGGTAGTAGTAGTAGTAGTAGTAGTAGTAGTAGTAGTAGTAGTGGTAGTGACAAAAGTAATACAATATGGTAGAGCAATTAATTCATACATGAGTAAAAGGATATAAAAGCTATTACTTGGGTAACATAAAAATAGGTTGGACAAATATAAACTGGAATGAGGCAGCTTGTTTCAGTGTTCACTCTCTGTGCTTTGTGTAGTATAACAGGAGAAACTATGTGATGGCAGGGTTTACTGTTTTCAGGAGGATTCTTGCTAAGACTTCGGAGATGGTGAAGCTGCCGTTGTTTTGTTTAATTGTATTCGAAACAGCGATCAGTGCTGATTCAAGGCACTTGCGTGTGCGGAAATTATTTTCTTTTATCACTAATTGGGCGTCTCTGAATTTCATAAGATGATTGGTGGAATTTCGGTGTTGTACACAGGCGTTGTTTAAGTTGTCGTTCCTACATGCGTATATGTGTTCATTGAGGCGGGTGTCGAGGTTTCTTGCTGTTTCACCTACGTAGATCTTGTCACAGCCTCCACAGGGTATAGTGTAAACTCCTGCATTGACTGGTTCGTGGTGCTTGGGTTTTGTCCTGGTTAGATCCTTTATTGAAGTGGTAGAAGCGATGGCGACTCTGGTGTTAGCTTGTGAAAGTATTTTTGAGACGTTTAGTGCAACCTGGCTGTTGGGAAGAATTATAACTTTGTTGGGAGCGGTGTTGATGCGTGGAGAATTGATGATCTGAAGAGCTCTTTTCTTGCAGTCTTTGATGAAAAAAGAAGGAAATTGTAACTCAGTGAATGTTTGGTGAATGTAAGTACATTCCTCGTCAAGAAACTCAGGACTACAAATTCGGTATGCTCTTAGGAAAAACCCGATGATGATGCCTCTTTTGGTCTTGGTATCTTGACTGGAATAGAAGTGTGTGAGATCATTTTTATTGGTGGGTTTCCGATAAACTTGAAATATGGTACCTCACTAGTATTCACCTCACTCTGAGCCTTTATATACCCTCTGTGTCCATGTATTGTTTGTAATGGCTTGATAAAGCTCCTGGAGAGCGAAACGTTGCCACAATAAATGTCACATTAGTTGCACTTGTGTCCTTTTACTTTTCACCTAGATTATAGCTTCGAGGGTTATTTTCATTATCAAGGGCAAGTACCTTACACTTATCCACATTGAACTTCATCTGCCATTTTTCAGACCAAGACATTAATTTGTCCAAATCGTCCTGGAGTTCATTGATATCCTCCTCAGAGTGAATTATACGGCCTATCTTTGTATCATCAGCAAATTTACTCATGTCACTCGTAATCCCTTCATCAAGGTCATTAATGTAAATTATGAACAAGAGAGGGCCTATAACTGATCCTTGTGGAACGCCACTAGTGACTAATCCCCATTCAGATTTCACTCCATTGATGGTAACTCTCTGCATTCTATTGGTAAGCCATGCCTCAATCCATGCTAGAACTTTACCTCCTAAACCATGAGCTGCCACTTTTCTTAAGAGTCTCTTGTGAGGTACTCTATCGAAGGCTTTACTAAAATCCAAATAAACAATATCATATTCCTTATCACTGTCAACTGCCTCAAATGTTCTATTGAAGAAAGTCAGTAAGTTTGTCAGGCAGGAACGACCTCTCGTGAATCCATGCTGAGATTCATTTATCAAGTTATGCTCTTCAAGGTGACTTCTGATAATGTCAGCTATAATTGATTCTAATAACTTGCCCACTATAGATGTCAGGCTTGAAGATTGAGACACTTATGCAGCATATGGGAATCTTTATTCAGGAAACGTTTCGCCACACAGTGGCTTCATCAGTCCAATACAAAGAGGAAGGCGTAAGGAGAGGAGGAGAATGAGGTAATCAGTCCCTCAACCTGGAGTCGATGTGTTCAGTCCATCAATCTTGTAGAATGTACAGCATAGGGCCGTAGACGTGGCTTATATACTGTAGTGAGGTGACGTGAAGCAGGTGGAGGCGGGGTCATAGTGGTACCATCCACTAGTCGAAGTAGGTCTTCGTCCAAAGGTTGAACAAGTGTTGAAGAATTCTTTGTAACAAGATCCCATGATGCTGCAGTGTCTGACAGTTGTGATGAATGGTTTGAAAAACCGACAAGTTGAAGATTGAGACACTTATGCAGCATATGGGAATCTTTATTCAGGAAACGTTTCGCCACACAGTGGCTTCATCAGTCCAATACAAAGAGGAAGGCGTAAGGAGAGGAGGAGAATGAGGTAATCAGTCCCTCAACCTGGAGTCGATCGATGTGTTCAGTCCATCAATCTTGTAGAATGTACAGCATAGGGCCGTAGACGTGGCTTATATACTGTAGTGAGGTGACGTGAAGCAGGTGGAGGCGGGGTCATAGTGGCACCATCCACACACACAGATGTCAGGCTTATTGGACGGTAATTTGAAGGAGTGGACTTATCCCTTGATTTGAATATAGGAACCACATTAGCCATCTTCCACAACTCTGGCACAACACTGGTAAGGATGGACGCATTGAATACACTCGTTAATGGCTGACTAAGCTCCATCTTGCATTCCTTAAGTACCCTGGAAAACAACTCGTCGGGCCCCGGGGACTTATTTTACTTCAGTTTGTCTATCTGTTTAATAACCATGTCCCTCATGACAGTAATATTAGTTAACTTAAATTCATCAGGAACTAAATAATTGTTAATTACTGGAATCTCATTTACATCTTCCTGTGTAAAAACTGACAAAAAATAGTCATTTAATAAGGAACACATTTCCAGTTCATTATCCGTCAGCTGTCCATTCCCAATTTTCAGAGGTCCTACTTTTTCCTTCACCTTCGTCCTATACACTTGAAAGAACCCCTTTGCTTACACTTCTTGATTTAAATCCCAGTAATCTATTTGCCTTATTACGTACGCTTAGGCACTGCTGTCTTGGTTTAAGGTTGCTGCTCACCATAACCCCCAAGTCCTTTTCGCAATCTGTATGGCTAAGTTCTGCATCATTTAACTGATAAGTGCTAGGGTTATGGACACTCCCGAGCTTCAGAACCTTGCATTTATCTACATTGAACTGCATCTGCCACTTTTCTGACCAAGAATAGAGTTTGTTTAAATCCTCCTGAAGTTCCCTAACATCTACGTTTGAATCAATTATCCTACCTATCTTTGTGTCATCGGCGAATTTCCTCATATCACTAGTAATTCCCTCATCAAGATCATTAATATATATTATAAACAACAACGGGCCCAAGACTGATCCCTGTGGAACGCCACTTGTTACAGATCCCCACTCGGATTTAACCCCATTTATGGACACTCTCTGCTTCCTGTCTGTGAGCCATGACTCGATCCACGAGAGCACTTTTCCTCCAATGCCATGAGCTGCCACTGTCTTTAACAGTCTTTGGTGCGGAACTCTATCAAAAGCCTTACTAAAATCTAAGTAAATAATATCAAATTCTTTATCATGGTCAACAGCCTCAAAAGTTTTACTGAAGAAAGTTAATAAATTAGTTAGACAAGACCGGCCTCTTGTGAATCCATGCTGAGTATCATTAATCAAGCTATGCTTATCGAGATGGCTTCTTATAATCTCAGCTATAATTGACTCTAGTAATTTGCCTACAATTGAGGTCAGGCTTATTGGGCGGTAATTTGACGGTAACGACTTGTCCCCTGTTTTAAAAATAGGAATTACATTAGCCATCTTCCACATATCAAACACTACACCTGTTTGAAGAGATAAATTAGAAATATTAGTTAATGGTTCACAGACTTCCATTTTGCATTCCTTAAGAACCCTTGAAAAAACCTCATCAGTCGGTCTATCTGCTTCACAACCATTTCACTAGTGGCTGTGATGTTACATAATTTATCTTCTTCTAGCCCACTATAAAAATTAATTATTGGAATATTGTTAGTGTCTTCCTGTGTAAAAACCAAGAGAAAATAATTATTTAAAATCGAGCACATTTCATTCTCTTTGTCAGTAAGATGCCCATAGTTATTTTTTAAGGGGACCTATCTTATCTCTGACTTTTGTTCTATAGACCTGGAAAAAGCTTTTGGGGTTAGTTTTAGAATCCCTAGCAACTTTAATTTCATAGTGCCTTTTAGATTTTCTTATCCTCTTTTTAATGTCCCTCTTTCTTAAGACTTTTAATATTAAAGTTGTATTCAAAAATCTTGATACAGTAAAAAAACTTTTGATAGAGAATTCTCCCCAAAATGCTGATGGATGTGTCTATAAGATTCCTTGTAAAATTTGCGATAAAGTTTATTACGGTCAAACTGGTAAAAATCTCGAACTAAGATTAAAACAACATAAATATAGCATTAGAACTGGACAAGATTCCAATGCTCTATTTATTCATGTAAGAGATTCTAACCATCCAATTGATTTTCAAAAAGTTGAGAAAGTTGTATCAAGGAAGTCCATGGTCGACAGGAATATAATTGAATCTTGTTTCATAAAAAGCAGTTTTGACAATAATATGTATATTTCCTTTGATTTATATAAATTAGATCCATTTATAATTAATAGAATTTGCGAAGAATTTAATAATACATTGGACAAATAATAATTTTTAAAATTCTTATTTCTTGGGTAGAATAGTTTGTTGGTGGGTTGTGTGAAGGACCTGTCTAGTTGCGCCTGTGGGCCTGCTGCAGTGTTCCCTTTCTTATGAGTGGCGTGTCAGATGTTCCTTTGTTGTGGGATCTGATAGTGAGGTGTGGGCTAGGCTCCTTATATACCTTCCTTTGATGCTCTACTTTTATTGTTCCTTGATAATGTGAGTAGTCACGAAAGCGCTTGGAACTTCTCTATTCTTTCACAGTGGTTGTTTTGTATATTCTGAAATCACCTGTTTACTGTGATCTTATTGCATACACACTCACACACACACACACACACACATATATATATATATATATATATATATATATATATATATATATATATATATATATATATATATATATATATATATATATACATACATACATATATAGCAGTGAGCATGTATAGTTCCTTTTATATAAAGGGAAGGGGGATAAAAGAGATTGTAAAATTATAGAGGAATAAGATTACTGAGTATACCAGGAAAAGTGTACGGTAGGGTTATTGAAAGAATTAGAGGTAAGACAGTGGGACTGAGGATGAGCGAGGAGGTTTTAGAGGCGTTTTTTAATAAGTAGTCAGTATTCTGGTCCGGTTATCCTTTAAAATTATGATAAATTTTAATAGTGCTGTAGGATTACACCTGATAGGTTAGTAACTAACGAAATAAAAACTGAGAATTTATTAACAAAGCTGTCTAGGTGGACATCAAATACATGAATTTAATATAAATTAGGTTAAAAGCTCCTACACTTCTCTCGTGGTAATATAGAGCTAAAGCAACATTTCATATAATTATGACTCTTAAGTACCGTTTGGTACACTATCAACAATTATAAAAATAATACTAGTATATACAAACATGTGTGTGAGAACGTTAGTATGTGCTCAAAGTTGTTCGTTATGCCTCAGTAAATGACTAGACTTAAACAGTGACTGGCTAAACATCCTCAAATCTATCTTCTTGACCAACCAGGTCATCAAAACAGCTTGCTTGAACCACAACACGAACTATTCGCTAACATTAATATAACAAGCGGCAGCACAGCATCAGGAAGAAGGACACAAAATAACGACCCTAACTGGGGACAATTAGCAGATCCTCCATAAAAGGCAAAAAACTCCCTTAATATTTAAGTTCAGCTAAACCAAATCCCAGACTACGGCAGTGCGTGGCTGCCACAAAATAGGTCAGAAGCTGTAGCTTGGGACCTGGGTTGACTTAAAGTGTCAGTACAACACACACTCTTAATAAAATGTCAAAAAACACTAAATCTGAACTATGCTCTGTGAACAGAGTTAAACAAGAGTTACAAAAGTATGTTTCGACTCATCACCGAAACCATAATCTACCAAAACAGAGTCTAAAAAACTAGCAAACAGCCAGAGACAAGGGAGACGGAGAGAGAGATGCTGGTCGAACAAGGACCAGCAGAGGAGAGAGAATGATTTCTCAACAACAGGCCGCACATCAGGTGTGATCAAGTTACTCTCCTGTGTTACCCAGGTACGGTACTAGGTACAACTGGACACAAACAAGCGAGTGATAGTTAGCAAGGTAGTTTGCCAATGCGAACAATCAACCACAACTCTCAAACAGTGAGCACAGTCAAGTGTAAATGTTACATCCTACCTAATGACATAGATAAGTCAAATAATAATATAAAGCACGATATTTTCATTTTAGTTAATAATGAAAAAAATGGAAATCTAAAATTATATGAAACGATAATACACACGAAATGTACATTATATACACTGGGCCCCATTCAAGGGGTGCAATAATTAATATAAATGAAAAAGTATATCTTTAAAAGTGTAAGAGAAAATTTTAGATATGACTTAATTTTAAATGAGTTCTTGCTAATTGACCAGTTTTACGTATTCGGCACTATATATATATATATATATATATATATATATATATATATATATATATATATATATATATATATATATATATATATATATATATATATATATATATATATATATATACAGTTAGGGTAAGATATAAACCACTGTTGGAGGACAGATGAGCAAGTGAGAATATAGGCAATGGGGTAGAAGATGTATGGGCTAAGTTTAAGAATATAGTGCTAGAGTGTTCAGCAGAAGTTTGTGGTTACAGAAAAGTGAGAGCAGGAGGGAAGAAGAGTGAATGGTGGAATGATGATGTTAAGAGAGTAGTAAGAGAGAAAAAGTAAGCATTTGAGGGGTTTTTACAAAGTAGAAGTGATGCAAGGAGGGAAGAGTATATGGAGAGTATGAGAGTTGTTAAGAGAGCGTTGAAGCATTGTAAAAAGAGAGCAAATGAGAGAGAGGATGAGATGATATAAGCGAATTTTGTTGATAATAAGAAAAAAGTTTTGGAGTGAGATTAATATATTGAGAAAGCCTAGGGAAAGAATGGATTTCTTAGTTAAAAATAGGAGAGGAGAGTTATTAAAGGGAGAATTAGAGGTATCAGGAATATGGAGGGAATATTTTGAGGAATTGTTAAATGTTGATGAAGATAGGGAAGCTGTAATTTCGTGTATAGGGCAAGGAGGAATAACATCTTATAGGAGTGAGGAAGAACTAGTTGTGAGTGTGGGGGAAGTTTGTGAGGCAGTGAGTAGAATGAAAAGGGGTAAAGTAGCTGGGATTGATGGGATAAAGATAGAAATGTTAACGGCAGGTGGGGGTATAGTTTTGTAATGGTTAGTGTTTTTATTTAATAAATGTATGGAAGAGGGTAAGGTACCTAAGGATTGGCAGAGAGCATGCATAGTTCCTTTGTATAAAGGCAAAGGGAAGAAAAGACAGTGTAAAAATTATAGGGGGATAAGTCTGTTGAGTATACCTGATAAAGTGTTTGGTAGAGTTATTATTGAAAGAATTAAGAGTAAGACGGAGAGTAGGATAGCAGATGAACAAGGAGGCTTTAGGAAAGGTAAGGGGTGTGTAGACCAAGTGTTTACAGTGAAACATATAGCTGAACAGTATTTAGATAATGGTAAAGTGGTATTTGTAGCATTTATGGATTTGGAAAAGGCGTATGATAGTGGACAGGGGGATTATGTGGCAGATGTTGCGGGTGTATGAAATAGGAAGTAGGCTACTGAAAGCGTTGAAAAGTTTTTACGAGGATAGTGAGGCTCAGGTTAGAGTATGTAAGCGAGAGGGAGATTATTTCTCGGTAAAGCAGTCCTTAGGCAGGGATGTGTGATGTCACCATGATTGTTCAGTATATTTATAGATGGAGTTGTAAGAGAAGTGAACGCTCGGGTGTTGGCAAGAGGTGTGGTGTTAAGAGATTAAAAATCTAACACAAAGTTGGAGTTGTCACAGTTGCTCTTTGCTGATGACACTGTGCTTTTGGGAGATTCTGAAGAGAAGTTGCAGAGGTTGGTGGATGACTTTGTTAGGGTATGTAAAAGAAGGAAATTAAAAGTGAATATAGGAAAGAGTAAGGTTATGAGGATAACAAAATTAGGTAACGGAAGATAGGATATCAGATTGGAGGGAGAGAGTATGGAGGAGGTGAATGTGTTCACATGTTTGGGAGTGGATGTGTCAGCAGATGGGTCTATGAAAGATGAGGTGAACGATAGAATTAATGAATTTAAAAAGGTGAATGGTGCGCTGAGGAGTCTGCGGAGACATAGAACTCTGTCCATGAAAGCAAAGAGGGGGATGTATGAGAGTATAGTTATACCAACGCTCTCGTATGGTTGTGAGGCATGGGTTGTGAATGTTGCAACAAGGAGCAGGCTGGAGGCAGTGGAGATGTCATGTCTGAGGGCAATGTGTGGTGTGAATATAATGCAGAGAATCCGTAGTTTGGAGATTGGGAGGAGGTGCGGGATTACCAAAACTATTAACCAGCGGGCTGAGGAGGGGTTATTGCGACAGTTTGGACATGTAGAGAGGTTAGAACGAAATAGAATGACTTTGAAAGTGTATAAATCTGTAGAGAAAGGGATGGCGGGGCAGAGGTCTGCCTAGGAAAGGTGCGAGTAGCTTGGTCTTCCAGCAAGTGTTCATGAGCATGTTAGACAGGAGCGAATGGAGACAAATGGTTTATAGGACTTGACGTGCTTTTGGAGTGTGAGTAAGGTAACGTTTATGAAGGGGTTCAGGGAAACCGGCAGGCCGGACTTGAGTCCTGGAGATGGGAAGTACAGTGTCTGCACTCTGAAGGAGGGGTGTTAATGTTGCAGTTTAAAAACTGTAGTGTAAAGCACCCTTCTGGCAAGACAGTGATGGAGTGAATGATGGTGAAAGTTTTTCAAAACTTGGTAGAAAACTGCCAATGTGTTAATAAAAATACACACACACACACACACACACACACACACACACACACACACACACATATATATATATATATATATATATATATATATATATATATATATATATATATATATATATATATATATATATATATATAGATCCTAGGTAGCACTTTGGTAGACAGCAACCACCCTCTTGGTTTTCTTCTATTTTCTTACTAGTTCTTGTTCTTGTTTATTTCATCAGAGTACAAAACAAATTCTGGCCACAAAATAGAGCGAAACACCAACGTCAAAGACCTGGGAGTGATTATGTCGGAGGATCTCACCTTCAAGGACCATAACATTGTATCAATCGCATCTGCTAGAAAAATGACAGGATGGATAATGAGAACCTTCAAAACTAGGGAGGCCAAGCCCATGATGACACTCTTCAGGTCACTTGTTCTATCTAGGCTGGAATATTGCTGCACTCTAACAGCACCTTTCAAGGCAGGTGAAATTGCCGACCTAGAAAATGTACAGAGAACTTTCACGGTGCGCATAACGGAGATAAAACACCTCAATTACTGGGAGCGCTTGAGGTTTCTAAACCTGTATTCCCTGGAACACAGGAGGGAGAGATACATGATTATATACACCTGGAAAATCCTAGAGGGACTAGTACCGAACTTGCACACGAAAATCACTCACTACGAAAGCAAAAGACTTGGCAGACGATGCACCATCCCCCCAATGAAAAGCAGGGGTGTCACTAGCACGTTAAGAGACCATACAATAAGTGTCAGGGGCCCGAGACTGTTCAACTGCCTCCCAGCACACATAAGGGGGATTACCAACAGACCCCTGGCAGTCTTCAAGCTGGCACTGGACAAGCACCTAAAGTCAGTTCCTGATCAGCCGGGCTGTGGCTCGTACGTTGGTTTGCGTGCAGCCAGCAGCAACTGCCTGGTTGATCAGGGGCTGATCCACCAGGAGGCCTGGTCACAGACCGGGCCGCGGGGGCGTTGACCCCCGAAACTCTCTCCAGGTAAACTCCAGGTATGGGTAAGTGGAACAGAATCCTTCCTCAGTATGCCGTGCGCGTTGTAAGAGGCGAGTAAGATGCCGAGAGCAAGGGGCTAGTAACTACTTCTCCTGTACAATACTAAAGTTACAAGGAAAAACTTTTGCTTTTCACTTTGGGTCACCCTGCCTCGGTGGGAAACTGCCGGTGTGTTGAAAGAAAAAAGAATATATATATATATATATATATATATATATATATATATATATATATATATATATATATATATATATATATATATATATATATATATTATTGTAACCATGAACGAGTGGTATTGATCAATAACAACACTGCTCTAGCCAAGGATTCGAACCCATGTGGTACTGGCCTGCCTCATGGTAAGTGAGAACCCAACCCTACAAGAATGGCGCAGCCAGCACACAGCTAGCTGTTGGGCCGCCATCCGAGGGCATACGGAGGTGTGGGAGCTTCTAAGCTAATTTCATTCTCATCCCTGTTTGGTGTACTAGCCTCACGAGCAGTATTTATATATTATTGTAACCACGAACGAGTGGAACTGATCAATAACAACACTGCTCTAGCTTAGAAGCTCCCACATCTCCGTATGCCCTCGGATGGCGGCCCAACAGCTAGCTGTGCGCTGGCTGCGCCATTCTTGTAGGGTTGGGTGGTCCTGTGGTTTAAGGCGTCATGTGGTTCTCACTTACCATGAGGCAGGCCAGTACCACATGGGTTCGAATCCTTGGCTAGAGTAGTGTTGTTATCGAGATATATATATATATATATATATATATATATATATATATATATATATATATATATATATGTCGTACCGAATAGGCAGAACTTGCGATATTGGCTTAAATAGCAACGTTCATCTTGCCATATAGGACAAGTGAAAATTTGTGTATGCAATAATTTCGCCAAAATTATTCTGAACCTAACGATAAAAATATATTTCACTGTGTTTGTTTAGCATTAAATTATTGTAAACAAATCTAAAATATATTTAGTTGGGTTAGGCTAAAATAAATTGTTCTTGTTCTAAGATTCTTTTGGTGCAAAATTAAAATTTTTTACATTAACATTAATGAAAAAAATATATCTTCAAACGTATAAGAGAAAATTTCAGAAAGGACTTAATTTTAAATGAGTTCTTGCTAACTGACCAGTTTTACATACTCGGCACTACATATATATATATATATATATATATATATATATATATATATATATATATATATATATATATATATATATATATATATATATATATATATATATATATATATATATATATATCATACTAACTGCATACTAACCTACAAATGCCTTAACATCATCCATATGCACTTTCACAAGTGCATTACCCCACCCCAGTCACAGCTACCCACAAAGAAGTTGTGTTGTTAGAGTCCAAAAGGTTTACAATGTTTGTCTATCAGTAAAATTCCTTCAATCATTACAATACTTTTTAACAATGTTGGTGCCACATCACCAGACTTTTTTTATATTTTATTTAAAACGTCACAAGATGTAAAATTAAAATAGAAAAACATCCGCCTTAACAAACAGGTATCCAAACAATAAAACATAAAACATAAAACAGAGTACTTGAAAATGGAGATAAGAGCTCTGTGTCCTAAAAGGTCCTCCTACCACTAACAACAGATTTTAAAGACCTGCATTAATTACTAATAAAATCCCTATTCCCCCCACCATGATAACTTCTCTATGATCGGATAGCCGGACCTGTATCATATCTTTTCAAATACATAATTTACAATACATAAAACAAAATGACAAAAGAACATACCAACTATCAATGCTCAAAGGCTATAAATACCACGCAAACATGGATTCCAATACCTGAATTAACATTTCACTAAGACAAAAACCCTTACAGACATATAATACACAGTTTCCTATAAAGCATCGAACACAACCCCCGAGTATCACATTTAAGTATCAAACACAAGTTCCCCTTTAACACCTACCTTGACCATCCCCCTAAAACTCTACCACCTAAATGTGCCCAGATGTAATCATGCCACTAACGGCTTACATTACACAGGACAAGACCATGACGATATGAATACCAGATTGAACAATACTGACCTAGATATGTAACGAAGTGTCACATGACACTGGAAAATATAATTATGTGAGACACCATATTTGAAAAAAAAATTTCTTAATACCAGCAATTTTTCTTAATATATACTCTGAAGTACTCAAAAATAACTAGTGGGTACACCCTACATGAACTCAAAGTAGTTGGTATAATCCCACGTTCCAAAACACTTTCTGTATCTCATCTTTAGACCTGATACTTCACTTGAACTCCCCTTTAATAATTCTTTTTTAAGTACAAAGCGTGAAGTGATACAAAAATCGTGCTTCACAAACCTTTCTCTCGCAACATACATGACAAACACAGCCACACTTTACATGCCCTTCCAATCCACACAATTTCTCTCGAAAACCTTACATCCAACTCTCCCCCCTCAAAAGAAAAAAAAAAACTAAAGTGACCTCTCTTAAAGAGAAAACAGTCCCTTACATATAATTAGTTCGCCAAAATAATGAGTCCACTGACTGTAATTTTGCGGTATGACTCCGGAAAAAGTGCTTTCCACTGTTCCCCATAAATGAGTTCATTCCTGCAGACCGTTCGATATATACTTGCCGCAATTGCCCTAATTCTAATCCTCCCCCCCCGTGTCCCTCATTCCCCAAGAAAAAAACAGGAAATCCGCCACAACGTACATAATAGCCAGTCTCACGTCCTCAGAAACTCCTCGTATCTCAAAAGTTAGGGCTCGCAGAATCTCTACTGTACCCCCACCCAACAATCTGAAAACTCTTGCCAATCACAACCTAACCCCCCAAGTCTTCACAGAAATAAACGGCGTGAAATGCTGTTTCTTGTTCATTACAATGATCACAGGTCGCTTCCCTTACCAATCCCATTACGCGCAATGCAGTCTTTGAAGCTAAAATTCCCATTATAAATCTATAAACCAACTCTCTCACCCTCGGCATTAACCTAAGCTTTCTGAAATCATTCCATATTTTTCCCCAATCATACAAGGGGTACACCGATACCCCCTGCATGGTTTCCGTTTTCCCACTCATCTCCACCAACCGTCAGACCCTAAGTTTTGTTGCCTCTCCAACCACTAACAACAATCTTAGTATATTCTCACATTCACGTAAGTCCTTTCCACACCACTACCTTCGTGCATCCTCCGTCATCCTTCCAACTCTTACCCCTCTCACCCCCCCTCCCTCACAAACCTCTGTTTTACATACAGTGCCTTTATTCTCGACCCCAGCGCCAAAAGTCCCACTCCTCCTCTACGTATGTTTGACATTACCACCTCTTTACTGAACCATGCCCTCCCAAAACCCCAAACATAACGTAACGCCCGCCTCTGTATCTTATTTACCTCCTGCACCCTTAAAGGACACACTACAGCAACACTCCACACTTTACTCTAGACCAATGTATTGAAGACAATCGCCCTTTGTAGTAAGGTAACATCCCCTGCCCTTAGGCTCTGTATCCTGTTCACTACCTTTTCTTCTATCAACTCCGAGTTCACTCGTCGAGCCTCCTGCTCATCAGCCATATATATAATTCCACAAATTTTCAGCCGGTCTGCCACTTCCCACCCAAACTCCAACCCCAATCCACCCCCTACCCAAGAACCTATTTCTAGTAAGCACGATTTCGCTCTGTTTACACGCATTCCTGACGCCCTCCCGAACATCTCCAACACCCTTCCTATTGTTCTCAATCCTTCCACACCAGTGATCAGTGCAGTTGTATCATCGACATATCCTACCACCTCATTGAATCCTGCCTCCTTCCCATTTGAATTCCCCCCCCCTCAACTATTTCATAAAATGGGTGCTGTATGCAAGCGAATAAAATTTGAGACAAAGGACACTCTTGTCTCAGCCCTTTCTCCATTTTCACAATCCTACCCAACCTACCATTCATTTGCACCTTTACCACCGCCTCAGAATACAGGATATCAACCCACTTTACTACTCCGTCAACAAAACACAGGCGTCTCAAACTAGCCCCCAGAAAATCCCTATTCACACAATCATATGCATTCTCTCAATCAATGCCTAAAATACCACCTCCATTACAACCCTCCAAAAATTCCCTAATGTGCCCATGCCCATTTCTCATGCTTCGCCCCAGAATCCCCATCTATCCCTTATGTAGTACCCCACCTACCACCTTCTTCATCCTATTTCCCAGTATCTTCGCAAAAATCTTATAGTCTGTACACATTAACGATATGGCCCTGTACGCACTCAGTGTTCTTCCCTCCTGCTTTTTCCTTACCAACACAACCACACCTGTCCTCTGTGTCATTCCTAACTTTCCCTCCCTTTACATACAATTCATTACTTTTACTAGACAGTCCTTAATATGATTCCATTGACCCCTATAAAAATAATTTGAAATTCCATCTATTCCCAGTGCCTTTCCAGTACTTGAGTTGAACACTGCCTCTTCCACTTCGTCCATACAAATCACTCCGTCCATCCCAACCATCTCCTCCCCACACATCCCTAAATCATGCTCTTCCCCACACTTCCCGAAAATCATTCCCTACTTCCCCCTTCTTCCACTTTTTTTGAAACCAATAATCAGCATAATTACTTATTCCCTTTGTGGTATTTAGCCTTTGCCCCTTATAATATCCTCCCAAATCCGCACTGACCTCTAAGTTTAAAATAGTTGACTCTTTTTGCCTAGTCCTAAAACTTAGCAAAACACTACCCGAAGGCTTATCCCCCCACAACACTGCCTCTAATCCCGCCCTTACCCTTATCTCATAAGAACATAAGAACATAAGAACGAAGGAACACTGCAGAAGGCCTACTGGCCCATGCGAGGCAGGTCCAAGTCCCTACCGGCTTAAGCCAATGCACCCAACCTAGTCAGGTCAGGTCACATTGACTCAAGGGAGGAACACGGCAACCGACCCGTTAGCACAAGCTATCAGGTCTAACTCACACCCACCCACATCTACTCATGTATTTATCCAACCTATTTTTAAAGCTACACAACGTTCTGGCCTCTATAACGGTACTTGGGAGTTTGTTCCACTCATCCACAACTCTATTACCAAACCAGTACTTTCCTATATCCCTCCTGAATCTGAATTTTTCCAACTTAAAACCATTGCTGCGAGTCCTGTCTAGGCTAGATATTATCAGCACACTATTTACATCCCCTTTATTTATTCCTGTCTTCCACTTATAAACCTCAATCATATCCCCCCTAATTCTACGTCTTTCTAGAGAGTGCAGTTTCAGGGCCCTTAGTCTATCCTCATAGGGAAGGTTTCTGATACATGGGATCATCTTTGTCATCCTCCTTTGTACATTTTCCAGAGAATTTATATCCATTCTGTAATACGGTGACCAAAACTGTGCAGCATAATCTAAATGAGGCCTAACCAAGGATGTATAGAGTTGAAGAACAACCTGAGGACTCCTATTATTTATGCTTCTTGATATGAAGCCAAGGATTCTATTAGCTTTATTGCGAACACTTATGCACTGTTGTCTTGGTTTCAGATTACTGCTAACCAGAACTCCTAAATCTTTTTCGCAATCCGTAATATTAAGATCTACATTATTTAGTTTATATGTGGCATGGTTATTGTCCTGTCCAACATTTAGAACTTTGCATTTGTCTATATTAAACTGCATCTGCCACTTCTCCGACCACTGCATCAGTCTATTCAAATCTTCCTGGAGTGCTCGAATGTCCTCGTCAGAATGAATTCGACGGCCTATTTTGGTGTCATCGGCAAACTTGCCGATGTCGCTCTTTATGCCCTCATCTATGTCGTTTATGTAGATTGTGAACAGCAGGGGGCCCAACACTGACCCCTGTGGAACACCGCTCGTGACGCTTCCCCACTCTGATTTCTCCCCATTTATGCAAACTCTCTGCTGCCTATTTGTCAACCATGCCTCTATCCAGGAAAAAATTTCTCCTCCTATTCCATGTGCTTTAATTTTCCTCAATAGTCTCTGATGTGGGACCCTGTCAAAAGCCTTACTGAAGTCCATATACACAATATCATATTCGTTACCATGATCTACCTCCTCAAATACCTTAGTGAAAAAAGTTAATAAATTCGTAAGGCAGGAACGTCCCTTTGTAAAACCATGCTGAGATTCGTTGATTAATTTATGCTTTTCAAGGTGGCTACGAACTGCCTCGGCAATTATTGATTCCATAAATTTTCCCACTATGGAGGTTAGGCTTATTGGTCTATAGTTCGAAGCTAAGGACCTGTCACCTGTTTTGAAAATAGGTATCACATTTGCCATTTTCCACTTATCTGGCACCATGCCAGTTTGTAGTGATATGTTGAAAAGATTAGCCAAAGGTGTGCTAAGCTCCTCTTTACATTCCTTTAGAACCCTTGCATACAGTTCATCAGGGCCTGGGGATTTGTTAGGTTTTAATTTATCTATTTGCCTAAGGACCATGTCACTTGTGACCCTAATAGTGTACAGTTTATTATCGTCCTGTTCTACATAATTTATCATTACTGGAATATCACTGGTATCCTCCTGTGTAAAAACTGAGAGGAAGTATGTGTTAAAAATTCTACACATTTCCTTATCACTGTCAGTGAGCTGACCCGAGGAACTTTTGAGTGGGCCTATCTTGTCCCTGATCTTACTTCTGTATACCTGAAAGAATCCTTTTGGGTTAGTCTTCGATTCTCTTGCAACTTTAACCTCATAATCTCTTTTTGCTTTTCTAATTCCCTTTTTTATTTCTCTCTTTAACTGAATATATCGATATCTTAATTGCCCCTCTCCTCTTTTGATTTGCCTATATATGCCTCTCTTTTGACCAATCAGATATTTTAATCTATTGTTCATCCATTTAGGATCATTTTTGTTTGATCTGATTTCCCTATTTGGAACATAATTTGACTGAGCAGCTAGAACTATGCCCTGGAAAGCATCATATCGGCAACCATCACCACCTACCTGACCCCTAGTCAGGTCATTCCAGTTCAGCCCACCTAAGTAATTTTTCAGTCCTATGAAATCAGCCAAGCGAAAGTCAGGGACGGAGACTTGATTGCCATTATTAGGGGAATTCCATGATATGTTAAAACTGAGTGATTTGTGATCACTCTCCCCAAGCTCATCATTAACCTCAAGATTATTAATTAGTGTTTCCCTACTGGCAAGAACCAAGTCAAGGAGGTTATTTCCCCTAGTTGGCTCTGTCACAAACTGTTTTAAAAAACAATCCTGGATCGTATCAAGAAAGTCACCCGACTCTAAATTTCCTGTCAAATTGCTCCAGTCAATCTGTCTATAGTTGAAATCTCCCATTAGCACAACATTTTCGTATGTAGATGCCTTACGAATTTCGTCCCATAGAAGTTTACTGCACTCCCTATCAAGATTTGGGGCCCTGTAAATCACACCCAAAATTAGTTTTTCTCGGCCCTCGAGAAGCTGTAACCAAACAGATTCAGTGGCTGACGCTTCTAATTTAATATCTTGTCTAACACAACAATTTAAATTGTCTCTGACATACATCGCTACTCCACCACCTTTCCTGTTGACCCTGTCAGTGTGGAATAATTTATAGCCTTGTATGTGACATTCAGATGGCATCTCTCTATCTTTCAGATTGAGCCAGGTCTCTGTTATAGCAATAATATCTATGTTTCCTGCACTTGCAATTAATCTTAGCTCCTCTATCTTATTTCTAACACTCCTGCTATTAGTATAGTAAACCTTAAGGGAGCTAGTCCCTTGCTGCCCTCTGCTGTCCCCCTTTGTTTTCTGACCTGTTCTATTGTCTTTATTTATAACTTCATGCTGAATGCCTTTTATACATTTACTGTTTCCAACCCTAGTGTTGCAACCTGCTTGTTTCCCACACACACCCATACCTCTATCTTCCATCAGTTTAAAATCATAGGCATTTCACCAATGGCCTTCTCAATCGAGTCTGCAAGTGCTACCACCCCTGCCCCAGAGAGATGAACCCCATCCCTTGCATACATATCATGTTTGCCATAAAAGTTGTTCCAGTTGTCAATGAATGGGATTGCAAGTTCCTTGCAGTATCTGTCTAGCCAGCAATTTACACCAATTGCCCTAGACAACCATTCATTTCCTACTCCCCTTCTAGGCAAGATGCTACATATGATTGGGATCCCTCCCTTAGACTTAATGAAATCTATAGCTGACCTGTACTTATCTAGCAGCTCTTCTCTCCTACCCTTCCCAATATCATTTCCACCAGCACTGAGACAGATAATGGGCTTGTTCCCATTACCTGACATGATATTATCCAGTCTGTTGACAATGTCCCCAACACCAGCTCCAGGGAAGCACACTCTATCTCTCATCTTCTTATTCCTATTACAAAAAGCACGGTCAACATATCTTACCTGAGAGTCACCAACCACAAGAATGCGCTTACCTTCATTAGCAGGGGCAGTAGTACCCTTACCTTCACTGGCCACTGAAGTACATTCATCCTGGAGAACAGAGAAGCGATTTCCTACCTTCAGATCTTCACTCTTAACTTTCCTTACTCTGATGCGCCTCCCATTACTGTGAACAACTCGCCACTTGTAGCAGGTGCTGGGCTGCACCTCACTGCTGGTACCCGTTGCTACCTCCCCACCTACAGCCTCCTCACAGTGAGAGACAGACTGCACCTCACTGCTAGAAGCCTCATTCCCCACATCTCCAACCACCTCACACTCTCTCCCAGGCCCATTGAGGTGGACCTTCAGCCTCCTAATCTCCTCCTGGAGAAGCAAGACCTCCTCCTTCAACTCTCCAAACTCAGTTTTTAAAACACTGCAGAAGCAAGCCATGCTTTGTAACCGTCCACGCTAATCCCCAAAGCAGCTCAGGGTCTGTGACCTCACGTGACGACTGACCACTCATCAAATCTTTCATTATGTATCTCCGCCAACCTATCTCTGAGCTGCACTATGTTTCCCTATTGCCTTCCCTCCCCCTCCTCATAACACTCATTTAGCTGATACTCAAAATAATTTTGTAAACCATACCTCCACCTCGCCTCCTCCCATCCCTTCCGTTTATAAAAGCCCGCTATACCTGGTTTGGCCCTACCTTCCCACCATTCCAAAAGACTAGACTCCCCATCGCTAGTACCCCACAAATTTCGCCACCATTCTCCAAACTCCACACTCACCTCCTCACTCTTCACAAGTCTTGCATTCAACTTCCAAAAATCTGATTGTATCTTAATCATGCCCTCCCAATCCAGATCTGCTATAACTGCCCTATGGTCAGAAAACCCCACGTCCAAAGTTCTCACTCCCATCACACCAACCGCGTCTGTTGCATAGATCATATCTAATCGTGCTGAATAACCCCTCCTGACAAAAGTAAACTCTATTCGCCATTCACCCCTCTCCCTGACATCCCTAACCCCCACATCCTGCAAAACACTGCATAGCATGCCTAACACACACCCTGCCCCCCTTGGCTCCACATCCCCCCCCCCTGATGACACAGTTCCAGTCTCCCCCAATGACAGTGACTAAAGGTAAACCCCTGAAGTGATACATCAAAACTTCTCATACAAAATGCTCTGTAGCCCTAACAGTGCCCTCCATTGGCATATAAACCCCTATAAAACAAACTCTAGTCTCTCCCCACTCCCCGTCCACCCTCACCCCTCCCTCTTCCCATCGCAAAATACGTAAGGGACTGTTCTCCTTTACAGCCACTGCCACACCACCTTTCAATCTCATAGACCCACTTACATACAACTGATATCCTTTCAGCAACAATTTACAACAAACCTTATAATTATGCTCTTGTATAAAACAAACATCTATGTTATGCCTCCTTAAGAACCATTCCATCCACACTCTTTTCACTTCAGCCCTCAAACCATTTACATTAATCGTTACAACCTTGAAATTATTGTAATAGTGGCGGCTTTCCCCTCCGCCTTGGTAGGTGTCCCACAATACCTGACTTTTGGATAGTTCCTCATTTGTCACCCTGCCTGACCAAACCCCCAAGCCCCCCACCATCCTTTGAACTGCTCATCTCCTCCTTACTCTTCCCCCCACTCTCCGTGTGGCTCATCTCTTTTTTCCACGCCTTTTTCCCCGACCTCTGCCCTGCAGTTAGGACGTCGTCCATCTCCGATGGTCCAGCTGTTCGCTTGCGAGAACCTCCTGTGCACCTCTGCCACAACTGTGTGCACCGTTCCATTAGTGCACAAGGTCTCCCCAGGCACTAAAGCATCGTGTGATGTCTCCGAAGTGCGGCCACTCCTCGTTTCCTCCAGAGTGCCCTCCACCTCACTCAGAAAGGAGTTTAAAACCTCCTCCAGCAATCCATCCTGTTGCTCTGCACACCCTTCATCTTCCTTCTTCTTCAACGCTTGTACAGGTTCCGTACCAACGGGTAACGTGACACATGCGTCCATTTACTCCTCTGCCTTGTCGACCTGTGCACTCCAACTGTTAGGTGCCTGTCGTGCGACCGCACCTGCCTCCGACACGGCTGTGCCTTGCTGTTGAATTACCGGCGATGATATGTATTCCTTCCGTCCTGCTTTTTTGTGGCATTGAGCCACCATGTGATCAAAAGACCCACACAATCTGCAAGTCTTCCTCTGTCCTGCATAATACACGAAGACCTGGGTTCTGAAGTCGTCCAATTGTACATACGAAGGAATCGGCTGCCGTAAAGTCAACTTCAGTGTAAAAGAACCTTCAGGCATCCCCACATACGGTCCATCTTTCCACACTCCCAATTTCGCTGCGTGGATCTTTCCATAATTTCGGAAAACCGTTACCACATCATGCTCCGTTGCTTCAAACGGCACATTCTTCACTTTGACCCATGTCACGTAGTTTGAAACATCATGAAGGCGTACCTCCACTGCAGTGTTCACGACCATCCTCTTCTCATGATATTCGTTAACGATGCTGGAGTAGTAACCTGCATCCTTAAACTTGATGAAAATTCTAGTAACTCCGTTGAGTGCTACGCCATACAATTCCTCATTCGGTATGCCATATACTTCACCGATGATCGTTGGAAGTAACACCTGCATAGTTGAACCAATTCAACACAGACTGTATTCACACATCGACCATGCCGATCCGCCATTTTGATTGCTCAAAAACAGGAAAACTGCGCAGAAAACCTGCTGATTCAGGAGAGTCTGCGCAGCACGTCCACACGGCCCGAGAGCGATGAGGACAATGCAGTTAAAGGCATTAACAAGTCCTCTGATAGACACTAACATCTCAATTTCTCCAATAAAAAATAGGAAATCAGGACGTACTCAGCCGGAACTACTTCAGACCTTCCAGTTAGTAAGACAAAACTTGATGGTTCATGGAAGACACATTCTCGTGTGGCCTCAGATAAACTAATATTCTGTATTACTCCAACATATTAAGTTTGAAGCCAGTCACAAGTTGTGTTATAAAGTTTTCAGCGTTGATGGGTAAAAACCAGTTGGATAAAACACTCAGAAATTATCTCAAGAAAAAAGCAGGATTTCATATTTCCCAATTTTGTTCGTTATTAAAAAAACAAGTAAAACAAAATGGGACCAACAGTAGCCTAAAACTATCCAAACTTTTCTCTAAGATTGTCCACTATTTTAAAATTTATGTAATAGACTGCGATTTAAGTTTTGAGCACATAATTTACAAAGTTTTAACAATAGTGTTGAGGGCACACATGTTATGACCATATAAAACTATATTAAACAGATTTACCAGCGGCCTGGCTGATAGCGTCCCCAGCTCACACACTGGCGGGTCCAGGTTAGATCCCCGGGACGGGTGAAACGTTGGGCGTGTTTCCTTACACCTGCTGTCCCTGTTCACCTAGCAGTAAGTAGGTAGCTGAGCGTTAGTCGACTGTTGTGGGTGGCATCCTGGGGGCAAGATTAACATAAACTGCCCGTAAAGCTCTTCATTACCAGACACTTCCTGTACACCATGTGATGCCAGCCACGTCTGCACTGTCTCTATTATGTACTAGTAGCAATACACAATAATAATAATAATATTATTATTATTTTGTTGTTGTTGTTGTTGTTGTTGTTGTTGTTGTTATTGTTGTCGTTATTATTATTTCTATTATATGATAATCCAATAAATTCAGACAGTGGTTTATTTTTGATCAGAAAATATTCTTCAGTCAGGAGGCCTGGTCACAGACCGGGCCGCGGGGGCGTTGACCCCCGGAACTCTCTCCAGGTAATCTCCAGGTAAACAGTCATAACATAGACACCAATTTGATTAATAAAATTAGTACATTAAAACTGACACAATCTAAATCCAAGACGAAGTTTTCCCCTGAGGTTTTAAAACACATCAGCACAAAAGGTTTGAAGCCGACCTGAATACTCATTCTCCAGTTATTGCATAAAATCCAGCAAAATTTGCACTTGCATTGCTTATACCCAAAACTAAAAACGTACCTGGGCATCTTCAGGTTTCCACACGTGTCTGAAACGTGATTTTGTAGGTACTGTGTACCCAGCCACGGACCGGGGGTAGGGGAGGGTTGAACCAATGACGAGTGGTTTACACACTGGCCTGGAGTTTTACGACTTCCTTGCCATGGGTTCATACCCCACCCGTACCATGATTTATTTGCATTCTTGTTATTACGATTTCGTGAGTCATTACGGACCAGTGTTGCAATGACGCTTGATCGTACCGCAACTGCAACACCAAGGAATCTTGGTACCGAGGAGAGCTCTTCTTGCCAGCTAGGTGCTAGCTCCTGGTCCAACTCTTGGGCATGATCCTCCACTAGTGTGGTCGCGCCCACCTGTAACGACATTTCAACTGCTACACCTCATCTGACTCGAGTATATAAGAGCCCGTCGTCCTGCCTCTCCTTTAGCGTCATCAAGTCTTAACGTACTGAACACCTGCTTATAAGATAAGGGACTAATTACCTCAACTTTCATTGCCTACTGTGTGTAGTGCTGCAAGGTTGTGGGACTGATTACCTCATCTTCTGCTGTCTTCGTATATAGTCTCTGTATTGAAATGAAGGAACCACTGGTGTGCGAAACGTCTTCAAAGATAGCCAGGTGTTGCCCAGGTCAGAGAATCTTCATAAGGGATAACTTAGATATTCATGAAGACTGAGTCAACTCTGATAGTTTCTAGTGTGTGTGTGTGTGTGTGTGTGTGTGTGTGTGTGTGTGTGTGTGTGTGTGTGTGTGTGTGTGTGTGTGTGTGGTGTGTATTTACCTACTTATTATTTATTATTTTTTTTTTATTATCACACTGGCCGATTCCCACCAAGGCAGGGTGGCCTGAAAAAGAAAAACTTTCACCATCATTCACTCCATCACTGTCTTGCCAGAAGGGTGCTTTACACTACAGTTTTTAAACTGCAACATTAACACCCCTCCTTCAGAGTGCAGGCACTGTACTTCCCATCTCCAGGACTCAAGTCCGGCCTGCCGGTTTCCCTGAATCCCTTCATAAATGTTACTTTGCTCACACTCCAACAGCACGTCAAGTATTAAAAACCATTTGTCTCCATTCACTCCTATCAAACACGCTCATGCATGCCTGCTGGAAGTCCAAGCCCCTCGCACACAAAACCTCCTTTACCCCCTCCCTCCAACCTTTCCTAGGCCGACCCCTACCCCGCCTTCCTTCCACTACAGACTGATACACTCTTGAAGTCATTCTGTTTCGCTCCATTCTCTCTACATGTCCGAACCACCTCAACAACCCTTCCTCAGCCCTCTGGACAACAGTTTTGGTAATCCCGCACCTCCTCCTAACTTCCAAACTACGAATTCTCTGCATTATATTCACACCACACATTGCCCTCAGACATGACATCTCCACTGCCTCCAGCCTTCTCCTCGCTGCAACATTCATCACCCACGCTTCACACCCATATAAGAGCGTTGGTAAAACTATACTCTCATACATTCCCCTCTTTGCCTCCAAGGACAAAGTTCTTTGTCTCCACAGACTCCTAAGTGCACCACTCACTCTTTTTCCCTCATCAATTCTATGATTCACCTCATCTTTCATAGACCCATCCGCTGACACGTCCACTCCCAAATATCTGAATACGTTCACCTCCTCCATACTCTCTCCCTCCAATCTGATATTCAATCTTTCATCACCTAATCTTTTTGTTATCCTCATAACCTTACTCTTTCCTGTATTCACCTTTAATTTTCTTCTTTTGCACACCCTACCAAATTCATCCACCAATCTCTGCAACTTCTCTTCAGAATCTCCCAAGAGCACAGTGTCATCAGCAAAGAGCAGCTGTGACAACTCCCACTTTGTGTGTGATTCTTTATCTTTTAACTCCACGCCTCTTGCCAAGACCCTCGCATTTACTTCTCTTACAACCCCATCTATAAATATATTAAACAACCATGGTGACATCACACATCCTTGTCTAAGGCCTACTTTTACTGGGAAAAAATTTCCCTCTTTCCTACATACTCTAACTTGAGCCTCACTATCCTCGTAAAAACTCTTCACTGCTTTCAGTAACCTACCTCCTACACCATACACTTGCAACATCTGCCACATTGCCCCCCTATCCACCCTGTCATACGCCTTTTCCAAATCCATAAATGCCACAAAGACCTCTTTAGCCTTATCTAAATACTGTTCACTTATATGTTTCACTGTAAACACCTGGTCCACACACCCCCTACCTTTCCTAAAGCCTCCTTGTTCATCTGCTATCCTATTCTCTGTCTTACTCTTAATTCTTTCAATTATAACTCTACCATACACTTTACCAGGTACACTCAACAGACTTATCCCCCTATAATTTTTGCACTCTCTTTTATCCCCTTTGCCTTTATACAAAGGAACTATGCATGCTCTCTGCCAATCCCTAGGTACCTTACCCTCTTCCATACATTTATTAAATAATTGCACCAACCACTCCAAAACTATATCCCCACCTGCTTTTAACATTTCTATCTTTATCCCATCAATCCCGGCTGCCTTACCCCCTTTCATTTTACCTACTGCCTCACGAACTTCCCCCACACTCACAACTGGCTCTTCCTCACTCCTACAAGATGTTATTCCTCCTTGCCCTATACACGAAATCACAGCTTCCCTATCTTCATCAACATTTAACAATTCCTCAAAATATTCCCTCCATCTTCCCAATACCTCTAACTCTCCATTTAATAACTCTCCTCTCCTATTTTTAACTGACAAATCCATTTGTTCTCTAGGCTTTCTTAACTTGTTAATCTCACTCCAAAACTTTTTCTTATTTTCAACAAAATTTGTTGATAACATCTCACCCACTCTCTCATTTGCTCTCTTTTTACATTGCTTCACCACTCTCTTAACCTCTCTCTTTTTCTCCATATACTCTTCCCTCCTTGCATCACTTCTACTTTGTAAAAACTTCCCATATGCTAACTTTTTCTCCCTTACTACTCTCTTTACATCATCATTCCACCAATCGCTCCTCTTCCCTCCTGCACCCACTTTCCTGTAACCACAAACTTCTGCTGAACACTCTAACACTACATTTTTAATCCTACCCCATACCTCTTCGACCCCATTGCCTATGCTCTCATTAGCCCATCTATCCTCCAATAGCTGTTTATATCTTACCCTAACTGCCTCCTCTTTTAGTTTATAAACCTTCACCTCTCTCTTCCCTGATGCTTCTATTCTCCTTGTATCCCATCTACCTTTTACTCTCAGTGTAGCTACAACTAGAAAGTGATCTGATATATCTGTGGCCCCTCTATAAACATGTACATCCTGAAGTCTACTCAACAGTCTTTTATCTACCAATACATAATCCAACAAACTACTGTCATTTCGCCCTACATCATATCTTGTATACTTATTTATCCTCTTTTTCTTAAAATATGTATTACCTATAACTAAACCCCTTTCTATACAAAGTTCAATCAAAGGGCTCCCATTATCATTTACACCTGGCACCCCAAACTTACCTACCACACCCTCTCTAAAAGTTTCTCCTACTTTAGCATTCAGGTCCCCTACCACAATTACTCTCTCACTTGGTTCAAAGGCTCCTATACATTCACTTAACATCTCCCAAAATCTCTCTCTCTCCTCTGCATTCCTCTCTTCTCCAGGTGCATACACGCTTATTATGACCCACTTCTCGCATCCAACCTTCACTTTAATCCACATAATTCTTGAATTTACACATTCATATTCTCTTTTCTCCTTCCATAACTGATCATTTAACATTACTGCTACCCCTTCCCTTGCTCTAACTCTCTCAGATACTCCAGATTTAATCCCATTTATTTCCCCCCACTGAAACTCTCCTACCCCCTTCAGCTTTGTTTCGCTTAGAGCCAGGACATCCAACTTCTTTTCATTCATAACATCAGCAATCATCTGTTTCTTGTCATCCGCACTACATCCACGCACATTTAAGCATCCCAGTTTTATAAAGTTTTTCTTCTTCTCTTTTTTAGTAAATGTATACAGGAGAAGGGGTTACTAGCCCATTGCTCCCGGCATTTTAGTCGCCTCATACGACACGCATGGCTTACGGAGGAAAGATTCTTTTCCACTTCCCCATGGACAATAGAAGAAATAAAAAAGAACAAGAGCTATTTAGAAAAAGGAGAAAAACCTAGATGTATGTATATATATATATGCATGTGCGTGTCTGTGAAGTGTGACCAAAGTGTAAGTAGGAGTAGCAAGATATCCCTGTTATCTAGCGTGTTTATGAGACAGAAAAAGAAACCAGCAATCCTACCATCATGCAAAACAGTTACAGGTTTTTGTTTCACAGTCATCTGGCAGGACGGTAGTACTTCCCTGGGTGGTTGCTGTCTACCAACCTACTACCTACTACCTACAACCTACCAACCTACAACCTACTACCTACTTGTACTCACCTATTTGTGGTTCCAGGGGTCGAGTCACAGCTCCTGGCACCACCTCTTCATTGACTGCTACTAGATCATCTCTCTCCATGCTCCATGAGCTTTATCAAACCTTGTCTTAAAACTATGTATTGCTCCTGCCTCCACTACGTTACTTTCTAGGCTATTCTAATGCCTGACAACTCTATGACTGAAGAAATACTTCCTAACATCCCTTTGACTCATAGGAGTCTTCAACTTCCAATTGTGACCCTTTGTTTCTGTGACCCATTTCCGTAACATCCTGTCTTTGGCCACCTTTTCAATTCCTCGCAGTATTTTATATGTCGTTTTCATGTCTCCCCTGACCCTCCTGTCCTCCAGTTCCGTCAGGCCGATTTCCTTTAAGCTTTCTTCATAGGACAATCCCCGTAGCTCTGGAACTAGTCTTGTTGCAAACCTTTGCACTTTCTCTAATTTCTTGACATGCTTAACCAGGTGTGGATTCCAAACTGGTGCTGCATACTCCAATATTGGCCTGACGTTTATGGTGTACACAGTCTTGAACAATTCCTTACTGAAGTATCGGAACGCTATTCTCAGGTTTTCCAGACGTCGGTACGCTGCAGCAGTTAACTGATTGATGTGCGCCTCAGGACATGTGCTCGGTGTTATACTCACCACGAGATCTTTTTCCTTTAGTGAGATTTGCAGTCTTTGACCACCTAGACTATATCGTGCCTGCGGTCTTCTTTGCCCTTCCTCAATCTTCATGACTTTGCATTTGGCAGAGTTAAATTCAAGGAGCCAGTTGCTGGACCAGGCTTGTAGCCTGTCCAGGTCTCTTTGTAGTCCTGCGATCTTCGACCGATTTAATTCTTTCATTAACTTCACATCATCTGCAAACAAGGACACTTCTGAGTCTATCCATTTCGTTATGTCGTTCACATATACCAAAATCAGCACAGGTCCGCTCGTCACAAGCGCCCACTCTGACGCCTCGTCCCGTATCATAACTCGTTGTTGCCTCCCTGTCAGGTATTCTCTGATCCATTGCAGTGCCTTTCCTGTTATGTGTGCCTGATCCTCTAGCTTTTGCATTAACCTCTTGTGAGGAACTGTGTGTGTGTGTGTGTGTGTGTGTGTGCGTACTCACCTATTTGTGGTTGCAGGGGTCGAGTCCTAGCTCCTGGCCCTGTGTGTGTGTGTGTGTGTGTGTGTGTGTGTGTGTGTGTGTGTACTCACCTAATTGTGGTTGCAGGGGTCGAGACTCAGCTCCTGGCCCCACCTCTTCACCGACCGCTACTAGGTTCTCTCTCCCCCTGCTCCATGAGCTTTATCATACCTCGTCTTAAAACTATGTATAGTTCCTGCCTCCACTACGTCACTTGTCAGACTATTCCACTTCCTAACTACTCTATGACTGAAGAAATACTTCCTAACATCCCTTTGACTCATCTGAGTCTTCAGCTTCCAATTGTGACCCCTTGTTTCTGTGTCCCATCTCTGGAACATCCTGTCTCTGTCCACCTTGTCTATTCCACGCAGTATTTTGTATGTCGTTATCATGTCTCCCTTGACCCTCCTGTCCTCCAGTGTTGTCAGACCGATTTCCCTTAACATTTCTTCATAGGACATTCCCCTTAGTTCTGGAACTAGTCTTGTTGCAAACCTTTGCACTTTCTCTAATTTCTTGACGTGTTTGACCAGATGTGGGTTCCAAACTGGTGCTGCGTACTCCAGTATGGGCCTGACGTGCACAGTGTATAAAGTCTTGAATGATTCCTTACTGAGGTACCGGAACGCTATTCTCAGGTTTGCTAGGCGCCCATATGCCGCAGCAGTTATCTGGTTAATGTGTGCTTCTGGCGATGTACTCGGTATTATACTCACTCCTAGGTCTTTCTCCTTGAGTGAGGTTTGCAGCCTTTGGCCTCCTAGCCTATACTCTGTTTGCGGTCTTCTTTGCCCTCCTCCGATCTTCATGACTTTGCATTTGGCGGGGTTAAATTCTAGGAGCCAGTTTCGGAACCACACATCCAGCCTGTCCAGGTCTCTTTGTAGACCTGACTGGTCCGCATCTGATTTAATTCTCCTCATTAACTTCACATCATCTGCAAACAGGGACACTTCTGAGTCTATCCCTTCCATCATGTCGTTCACATATACCAAGAATAGCACTGGTCCCAGGACTGACCCCTGTGGGACCCCGCTCGTCACTGGTGCCAACTGTGATACCTCATCACAGACCATGACTCGCTGTTGCCTCCCTGTTAAGTATTCTCTGATCCATTGCAGTGCCCTTCCTGTTATACATGCCTGTTCCTCTAGCTTTTGTACTAATCTCTTGTGAGGAACTGTATCGAAGGTCTTCTTGCAGTCCAAGAAAATGCAATCAACCCACCCCTCCCTCTCATTTCTTACTTCAAGTGGGAACCTCCTGCAGGAAAATCCTCATTCCTGTGTAGTCACCCCTTTTAGAGTTTAGCTTTTCCCTTTCTACTCCTGTTACCCTCTCCACTTTTAGCTCCACGATGTATTCAAAGCTCATAACTACGTGGTCACTAGCTCCAAGGGGCCTTTCATATGTGATGTGCTCAATGTCCGAGCTACTCATAGTGAACACGAGGTCCAGTCTTGCTGGTTCATCCTCCCCTCTCTCACTGGTAGTGTCCCTAACATGTTGGTGCATGAGATTTGCCAGCACCACATCCATCATCTTGGCTCTCCATGTTTCGGGACCCCCACGTGGCTCCAGGTTTTCCCAATCAATCTCCCTGTGATTGAAGTCGCCCATGACCAGTAACTTCGCTTTACTTGAGTGAGCCCTTCTTGCCACCTCAGCTAAAGTGTCCACCATTGCTCCGTTGCACTCATCATATTCCTCTCTTGGCCTCCTGCAGTTCTGTGGCGGGTTGTACATCACTGCAATGACTACCTTGTGTTCCCCTGACTGAACTGTACCTACTATGTAATCCATTTCCCCAATCTCGTCCATACCTTCCATTTCTTGATAACCCCACCGGTTTTTTATTAGTAATGCAACCCCTCCTACCCCCCCCTGCTCCTTCTATCCTTCCTCAGGATCTGATATCCAGGTGGGAAGATTGCATCTGCTATTATCCCAGTGAGTTTTGTTTCTGTAACCGCTACGATGTCTGGGGACATCTCCTTGATTCTTTCATGCCACTCTTTACATTTATTCGTTATTCCATCTGCGTTCGTGTACCAAACCTTCAACTTCTTTTCAGTAACTGTGGTCTGGGTAGAGAGGTGGGTTAGAGGGAGTAGGTGCCCTGGCAGGGGCCTATAGGGGGTTGGTGTGGGAGTGGGGCCTTTGGTGTGCTATGTGGGGGCAGAAGGCCTATCTGGGGTTTCAGTGGGGGTGGGGGTGGTGCTGAGGGGGATGGGGGAAGAGGGCCTATAGGGGGTTACAGTGGGGGAGGGGGTTGTGGCGAGGGGAATGGGGATAGAGGGTACAGTGTGTGGGTTGCTGTAGGTTACTGTGAGGGTGTGGTTTATGGTGATGGGGATGGGGGGAGAGAGTACATTGTGTGGGTTACTGTGGGTTTCTGTAGGGGTGGGGTTTGAGCTGAGGGGGATGTGCGGGTTACTGTGGGGGTGGGGTTTATGCAGAGGGGGATGGGGCAGAGGGTACATTAAGTGGGTTTTGGGTTAGGTTGTTTGATTGCTTTGGGACTGCCATGGTTGTGTTCCTTCTGTGGGTGGTACTGGAGGGGGTTGTGTTTGTTCTTCCAGGTGGGCCTGATTTGTCCTGCTCTCCACCTTCCTTGCCTCCCATTCCTCCTTGCGACATTGCACCCTCTCTTTTAGTGTCATCCTTTCTCTTCTTGTGTTCTGTCTCGGTCGAGGTACACACTCCGGAACGCCTGATTGCCCCTTAGGCGTGCTTTCTCCTGCAGGATCCGGTTTCGAGCTGACTCTGCCTTGAAAATCACTTTGACTTGACGCTTTTTTCCCCTCGCAAAGCACCCAATTCTCCGAAAATTTGTCAGCTGGGTTTGTGTGTGTGTGTGTGTGTGTGTGTGTGTGTGTGTGTGTGTGTGTGTGTGTGTGTGTGTGTGTGTGTGTGTGTATGTGTGTGTGTGTGTGTTTGTATAAATTCTGAAAAGAAAAATCCATGAGGTTGTTGGGACATTAACAGAAGGAAGGAACTATCAGAGTTGACTCAGTCTTCAAGAATATCTTAATTATCCCTGACGAAGACTCAGTGACCTGGACAACACCTGGCTACCTTTGTTTCATGAGAGAGAGAGAGAGAGAGAGAAAGAGAGAGAGAGAGACAGAGGGAGAGAGAGAGAGAGAGAGAGAGAGAGAGAGAGAGAGAGAGAGAGAGAGAGAGAGAGAGAGAGAGAGAGAGAGAGAGAGAGAGAGAGAGACAGACACACAGACAGACAGACAGACAGACAGACAGACAGTGACGACTAATCTCGTCCTCTTAAAGTTAAGAATTTATGAGGAGAAACTTATTAAGAAGTTTTAGTGATTTTTCTTAAAGGCTATTATGAGGGGGGAGAAGGGGGGAGGCAAGGAGGGAGGGAGTTGCCTCGTTCCCTCCATGGAAGTTGAGGAGGGGAAATGGAGTAGAAGAAAAGGAAAAAGGAGGAAAGGGAGATGAATAAGAAGTGAAAAAAAAGGAAGGAGAGACGGAGGAACATGTGAAAGTGACGAAGTAAAGAAGAAGCAAAGAGGAGGGAAGCGCTAAACTCGAAGGGAGGAGATGGGTGCGGGCCTCTACACCTTTTGAGAGAATGGGAATCGGGGAGGATGGCTCCGAGTCCTTGGATCAAGATCCCCAAGCAGTATCTAAGCTAACCCTCTTCCCTCCCCTCCCTTCCCCTTCCTTCCCCAACCCGTCTCCCTCAATTATTAATGAAGAGGAGTCGAGTCTCAGCTCCCGGTTCTTCCTCATTACACTCCACCAGACTTGTTGTTTCTCTCCCTCTCTCCCTCTATCTCCTGCTCTCTCTTCTTTCTATCTTTTTTTTTTTTTTCTTTTTTTTTACACAGGGTTTGACAAGGTTAAGGATCCCTAGCTTTATTGACAGCTATATTACAGGTTAAGGATTCCTAACTTTATTGGCAAGCTAAGAGCTGTTACCTACATCAGCTCATTTGAAAGCATTTTTATTGTTATGAGACATACAAGTAGGGAACAGGATGAAGTTGGAGCCGTCTGTGGGCCAGCATTTTCATTTGATCAACTGACTTTATCTCGTTGACATCATTATCCTGTACGAATGTGTTCCATACTCGAGTCATCCTGGGTATGTATGATCTCAGATGGAGTGATGTTCTGGAGAAGGGTACAGTCAGAGTGAAGTTGCTGCTTTCTGCCCGTCTTGTGGCATAAAAGCTTGTTTCACGCTGTCCTCGAAGTGGATCCAAGTGTGGTATTTTGACAATATTGGCCTTGTACATAACAGTAAGGCCACCCACATCCCTCCTATGTTGAAGGCTCTGCTGAAATGACAGATCTATCCAGGATGGGTCCAGGCGAGAGATGAGACGTCTTGCTCTGTTCTCTACTCTGTCAAGCAGTCGCAGATGAGAGGGGGGGCAGGCAAACCAAGAAAGTGGAGCATACTCAAGGTGTGAGCGTACTTGTGCCTCGTACAGGATCTTGCAACCCCTACTGTCAAGCAGATGCGAGATACGGCGAAGTGCTGTAAGCTTCCTGGCTGCCTTGTTTGCAAGATTTACAACATGGTTCTTCATGGTTAGTTTGGAGTCAAATTTCACCCCAAGGATATCATCTTCTTCTCCAGGTGCCAACATCCTCCCATTCATCCTTACTACTGCACCAGCATTACCATCATGGTGCCTAGAGACGATCATCATTTGCGTTTTCTCAGGTGCAAATGTTACTTGCCATCTATTTCCCCAAGCTGATATAGCTCTCAGCTGGTGATTGACGTAGCTTAGAGCAGCTGGCATTTCTTCTCTTGGATAAGTGAATGTCAGTGTACAGTCGTCTGCATATGCATGTGATTCTGGGATGAGATGAAGAAGGTCGTTGAAGTAGACATTCCATAACAGTGGACCCAGCACGCTTCCTTGTGGAACACTTGCCCCAATAGGATGCCTTGCTGATTCCGTTCCATTGAGGACTACACTTAGAGATCTACCATGAAGGTAATCACTGAGGAGACATAGAGTAGAGCCTGCAATTCCCAGTGCTTGAAGTTTTGCTAAGAGGCCCTGGTGCCACACCCGGTCGAAAGTGCCAGCAATGTCCAGTGCTACCACACAGTTGACTTTGGATTCATCCAATGACTGGTGCCACTTAGTGGAGAGGTTTAACAACAGATCAGCAGCAGAGTAACCTTTCCTGAAGCCATATTGACGATCACAATATAGTGAGTGGTAGTCAAAAAACTCTGTCATTTGTCTTGAGATTATTGTCTCAAGGATCTTACCAGTGATTGACAGGAGTGACACTGGTCTGTAGTTGCTGATTTCTGCTCTGCTCTTCTTTTTGTGAACAGGGACTACATTTGCCTCTTTCCATAGAGAGGGCCATTTACACTGTACTAGGCAGTGCTGAAAGATGCGAGTTAGAGGTGCTGCTAGCTGGTCTGCACATCTTCTCAACATTCTTGGGCTCAACTTGTCTGGGCCCACAGCCTTTTCTTGGTCAAGCGATTTAAGTAGGAAATGCAGCTCCTCCTGCCTTATTGCCACCACTGACAGTTTTGACACAGTTCTTGCAGCTAGCCTAGGAGGGTCCCTTGCTGGATCAGGAACTTGCATTTTGGTAGCAAAGTGTTCAGCAAAGAGGTCCGCCTTCTCTTGACTACTAGTAGAGGTGGTCCTATCCTGTCGATTTAGAGGTGGAATAAGTTCATCAGGCAGATAACCTTGTCTGTCCTTGACCAGGGACCACCAGGTTTTGGAGCCTACCCTACCTGATGCTAGCTTTCTTTTAGTGTCCACCTCCCATTTAGCCATGGCCCACTTTTGAACGTCACCCATATGCCTACAGGCTTGCCTGTGCAAGTTCCTGTTATAGGTGGTAGGATGTCTCTTATACCTCTTTTTTTTTTTTTTTTTTTTTTTTTTTACACAGGGTTTGACAGGTTAAGGATCCCTAGCTTTATTGACAGCTATTTACAGGTTAAGGATTCCTAACTTTATTGGCAAGCTAAGAGCTGTTACCTACATCAGCTCATTTGAAAGCATTTTTATTGTTATGAGACATACAAGTAGGAAACAGGATGAAGTTGGAGCCATCTGTGGGCCAGCATTTTCATTTGACCAACTGACTTTATCTCGTTGACATCATTATGCTGTACGAATGTGTTCCATACTCGAGTCATCCTGGGTATGTATGATCTCAGATGGAGTGATGTTCTGGAGAAGGGTACAGCCAGAGTGAAGTTGCTGCTTTCTGCCCGTCTTGTGGCATAAAAGCTTGTTTCACGCTGTCCTCGAAGTGGATCCAAGTGTGGTATTTTGACAATATTGGTCTTGTACATAACAGTAAGGCCACCCACATCCCTCCTATGTTGAAGGCTCTGCTGAAATGACAGATCTATCCAGGATGGGTCCAGGCGAGAGATGAGACGTCTTGCTCTGTTCTCTACTCTGTCAAGCAGTCGCAGATGAGAGGGGGGGCAGGCAAACCAAGAAAGTGGAGCATACTCAAGGTGCGAGCGTACTTGTGCCTCGTACAGGATTTTGCAACCCCTAGTGTCAAGCAGATGGGAGATACGGCGAAGTGCTGTAAGCTTCCTGGCTGCCTTGTTTGCAAGATTTACAACATGGTTCTTCATGGTTAGTTTGGAGTCAAATTTCACCCCAAGGATATCAACTTCTTCTCCAGGTGCCAACATCCTCCCATTCATCCTTACTATTGCACCAGCATTACCATCATGGTGCCTAGAGACGATCATCATTTGCGTTTTCTCAGGTGCAAATGTTACTTGCCATCTATTTCCCCAAGCTGATATAGCTCTCAACTGGTGATTGATGTAGCTTAGAGCAGCTGACATTTCTTCTCTTGGATAAGTGAATGTCAGTGTACAGTCGTCTGCATATGCATGTGATTCCGGGATGAGATGAAGAAGGTCGTTGAAGTAGACATTCCACAACAATGGACCCAGCACGCTTCCTTGTGGAACACTTGCCCCAATAGGATGTCTTGCTGATTCCGTTCCATTGAGAACTACACTTAGAGATCTACCATGAAGGTAATCACTGAGGAGTCATAGCGTAGAGCCTGCAATTCCCAGTGCTTGAAGTTTTGCTAAGAGGCCCTGGTGCCACACCCGGTCGAAAGCGCCAGCAATGTCCAGTGCTACCACACAGCTGACTTTGGATTCATCCAGTGACTGGTGCCACTTAGTGGAGAGGTTTAACAACAGATCAGCAGCAGAGTAACCTTTCCTGAAGCCATATTGATGATCACAATATAGTGAGTGGTAGTCAAAAAACTCTGTTATTTGTCTTGAGATTATTGTCTCAAGGATCTTACCAGTGATTGACAGGAGTGACACTGGTCTGTAGTTGCTGATTTCTGCTCTGCTCTTCTTTTTGTGAACAGGGACTACATTTGCCTCTTTCCATAGAGAGGGCCATTTACACTGTACTAGGCAGTGCTGAAAGATGCGAGTTAGAGGTGCTGGTAGTTGGTCTGCACATCTTCTCAACAATCTTGGGCTCAACTTGTCTGGGCCCACAGCCTTTTCTTGGTCAAGCGATTTAAGTAGGAAATGCAGCTCCTCCTGCCTTATTGCCACCACTGACAGTTTTGACACAGTTCTTGCAGCTAGCCAAGGAGGGTCCCTTGCTGGATCAGGAACTTGCATTTTGGTAGCAAAGTGTTCAGCAAAGAGGTCCGCCTTCTCTTGACTACTAGTAGAGGTGGTCCCATCCTGTCGATTTAGAGGTGGAATAAGTTCATCAGGCAGATAACCTTGTCTGTCCTTGACCAGGGACCACCAGGTTTTTGGAGCCTACCCTACCTGATGCTAGCTTTCTTTTAGTGTCCACCTCCCATTTAGCCATGGCCCACTTTTGAACGTCACCCATATGCCTACAGGCTTGCCTGTGCAAGTTCCTGTTATAGGTGGTAGGATGTCTCTTATACCTCTTTTTTTTTTTTTTTTTTTTTTTTTACACAGGGTTTGACAGGTTAAGGATCCCTAGCTTTATTGACAGCTATTTACAGGTTAAGGATTCCTAACTTTATTGGCAAGCTAAGAGCTGTTACCTACATCAGCTCATTTGAAAGCATTTTTATTGTTATGAGACATACAAGTAGGAAACAGGATGAAGTTGGAGCCATCTGTGGGCCAGCATTTTCATTTGACCAACTGACTTTATCTCGTTGACATCATTATGCTGTACGAATGTGTTCCATACTCGAGTCATCCTGGGTATGTATGATCTCAGATGGAGTGATGTTCTGGAGAAGGGTACAGCCAGAGTGAAGTTGCTGCTTTCTGCCCGTCTTGTGGCATAAAAGCTTGTTTCACGCTGTCCTCGAAGTGGATCCAAGTGTGGTATTTTGACAATATTGGTCTTGTACATAACAGTAAGGACACCCACATCCCTCCTATGTTGAAGGCTCTGCTGAAATGACAGATCTATCCAGGATGGGTCCAGGCGAGAGATGAGACGTCTTGCTCTGTTCTCTACTCTGTCAAGCAGTCGCAGATGAGAGGGGGGGCAGGCAAACCAAGAAAGTGGAGCATACTCAAGGTGCGAGCGTACTTGTGCCTCGTACAGGATTTTGCAACCCCTAGTGTCAAGCAGATGGGAGATACGGCGAAGTGCTGTAAGCTTCCTGGCTGCCTTGTTTGCAAGATTTACAACATGGTTCTTCATGGTTAGTTTGGAGTCAAATTTCACCCCAAGGATATCAACTTCTTCTCCAGGTGCCAACATCGTCCCATTCATCCTTACTACTGCACCAGCATTACCATCATGGTGCCTAGAGACGATCATCATTTGCGTTTTCTCAGGTGCAAATGTTACTTGCCATCTATTTCCCCAAGCTGATATAGCTCTCAGCTGGTGATTGATGTAGCTTAGAGCAGCTGGCATTTCTTCTCTTGGATAAGTGAATGTCAGTGTACAGTCGTCTGCATATGCATGTGATTCTGGGATGAGATGAAGAAGGTCGTTGAAGTAGACATTCCATAACAATGGACCCAGCACGCTTCCTTGTGGAACACTTGCCCCAATAGGATGTCTTGCTGATTCCGTTCCATTGAGAACTACACTTAGAGATCTACCATGAAGGTAATCACTGAGGAGACATAACGTAGAGCCTGCAATTCCCAGTGGTTGAAGTTTTTGCTAAGAGGCCCTGGTGCCACACCCGGTCGAAAGCGCCAGCAATGTCCAGTGCTACCACACAGCTGACTTTGGATTCATCCAGTGACTGGTGCCACTTAGTGGAGGAGGTTTAACAACAGATCAGCAGCAGAGTAACCTTTCCTGAAGCCGTACTTGACGATCACAAAGTAGTGAGTGGTAGTCAAAAAACTCTGTCATTTGTCTTGAGATTATTGTCTCAAGGATCTTACCAGTGATTGACAGGAGTGACACTGGTCTGTAGTTGCTGATTTCTGCTCTGCTCTTCTTTTTGTGAACAGGGACTACATTTGCCTCTTTCCATAGAGGGTCATTTGACACTGTACTAGGTAGTGCTGAAAGATGCGAGTTAGAGGTGCTGCTAGCTGGTCTGCACATCTTCTCAACAATCTCTCTGTCTCTCTCTCTCTCTCTCTCTCTCTCTCTCTCTCTCTCTCTCTCTCTCTCTCTCTCTCTCTCTCTCTCTCTCTCTCTCTCTCTCTCTCTCTCTCTCTCTCTCTCTCTCTCTCACTCTCTCTCTCTCTCTCTCTCTCTCTCTCTGTCTCTCTCTCTCTCTCTCTCTCTCTCTCTCTCT
>NC_091297.1:51928607-51936107 GCF_038502225.1 Cherax quadricarinatus
CCTGTCACCTTCCATCAGGGAGGACGTACTAGACGGTGGAGGTGTGTGTCCCTGTCACCTTCCATCAGGGAGGACGTACTAGACGGTGGAGGTGTGTGTCCCTGTCACCTTCCATCAGGGAGGACGTACGCTATGATCACATGGGGTGGAGTGTGTCCCTGTCACCTTCCATCAGGAGGACGGACTAGACGGTGGAGGTGTGTGTCCCTGTCACCTTCCATCAGGGAGGACGTACTAGACGGTGGAGGTGTGTGTCCCTGTCACCTTCCATCAGGGAGGACGTACTAGACGGTGGAGGTGTGTGTCCCTGTCACCTTCCATCAGGGAGGACGTACTAGACGCTGGAGGTGTGTGTCCCTGTCACCTTCCATCAGGGAGGACGTACTAGACGCTGGAGGTGTGTGTCCCTGTCACCTTCCATCAGGGAGGACGTACTAGACGCTGGAGTTGTGTGTCCCTGTCACCTTCCATCAGGGAGGACGGACTAGACGGTGGAGGTGTGTGTCCCTGTCACCCTTCATCAGGGAGGACGTATTAGACGCTGGAGGTGTGTGTCCCTGTCACCTTCCATCAGGGAGGACGTACTAGACGCTGGAGGTGTGTGTCCCTGTCACCTTCCATCAGGGAGGACCCGTACCATCATGGACACTGGTGGAGGTGTGTCCCTGTCCCTTCTTCCATCAGGAGGAGGACTGCCTTACTAGACGCTGGAGGTGTGTGTCCCTGTCACCCTTCATCAGGGAGGACGTACTAGACGCTGGAGGTGTGTGTCCCTGTCACCTTCCATCAGGGAGGACGTACTAGACGCTGGAGGTGTGTGTCCCTGTCACCTTCCATCAGGAGGACGTACTGAGCGCTGGAGGTGTGTCCCTGTCACCTTCCATCAGGGAGGACGTACTAGACGCTGGAGGTGTGTGTCCCTGTCACCTTCCATCAGGGAGGAAGTACTAGACGCTGGAGGTGTGTCCTCTCACCTTCCATCAGGAAGGACGTACTAGACGCTGGAGGTGTGTGTCCCTGTCTTCTTCCATCAGGGAGGACGTACTAGACGCTGGAGGTGTGTGTCCCTGTCACCTTCCATCAGGGAGGACGTACTAGACGCTGGAGGTGTGTGTCCCTGTCACCTTCCATCAGGAAGGACGTACTAGACGCTGGAGGTGTGTGTCCCTGTCACCTTCCATCAGGGAGGACGTACTAGACGGTGGAGGTATGTGTCCCTGTCACCTTCCATCAGGTAGGACGTACTAGACGGTGGAGATGTGTGTCCCTGTCACCTTCCATCAGGGAGGACGTACTAGACGCTGGAGGTGTGTGTCCCTGTCACCTTCCATCAGGGAGGACGTACTAGACGCTGGAGGTGGTGTGTCCCCTGTCACCTTCCATCAGGGAGGACGTACTAGACGCTGGAGGTGTGTGTCCCTGTCTCCTTCCATCAGGGAGGACGTACTTGAAGCTTTAGGTGTGTGTCCCTGTCACCTTCCATCAGGGAGGACGTACTAGACGCTGGAGGTGTGTGTCCCTGTCACCTTCCATCAGGGAGGACGTACTAGACGCTGGAGGTGTGTCCCTGTCACCTTCCATCAGGGAGGACGTACTAGACGCTGGAGGTCTGTGTCCCTGTCACCTTCCATCAGGGAGGACGTACTAGACGCTGGAGGTGTGTGTCCCTGTCACCTTCCATCAGGGAGGAAGTACTAGACGCTGGAGGTGTGTCCCTGTCACCTTCCATCAGGAAGGACGTACTAGACGCTGGAGGTGTGTGTCCCTGTCTTCTTCCATCAGGGAGGACGTACTAGACGCTGGAGGTGTGTGTCCCTGTCACCTTCCATCAGGGAGGACGTACTAGACGCTGGAGGTGTGTCCCTGTCACCTTCCATCAGGGAGGACGTACTAGACGGTGGAGATGTGTGTCCCTGTCACCTTCCATCAGGGAGGACGTACTAGACGCTGGAGGTGTGTGTCCGTGTCACCTTCCATCAGGGAGGAAGAACTAGACGCTGGAGGTGTGTCCCTGTCACCTTCCATCAGGAAGGACGTACTAGACGCTGGAGGTGTGTGTCCCTGTCACCTTCCATCAGGAGGACGTACTAGACGCTGGAGGTGTGTGTCCCTGTCACCTTCCATCAGGGAGGACGTACTAGACGGTGGAGGTATGTGTCCCTGTCACCTTCCATCAGGGAGGACGTACTAGACGGTGGAGATGTGTGTCCCTGTCACCTTCCATCAGGGAGGACGTACTAGACGCTGGAGGTGTGTGTCCCTGTCACCTTCCATCAGGGAGGACGTACTAGACGCTGGAGGTGTGTGTCCCTGTCACCTTCCATCAGGGAGGACGTACTAGACGCTGGAGGTGTGTGTCCCTGTCTCCTTCCATCAGGGAGGACGTACTAGACGCTGGAGGTGTGTGTCCCTGTCACCTTCCATCAGGGAGGAAGTACTAGACGCTGGAGGTGTGTCCCTGTCACCTTCCATCAGGAAGGACGTACTAGACGCTGGAGGTGTGTGTCCCTGTCTTCTTCCATCAGGGAGGACGTACTAGACGCTGGAGGTGTGTGTCCCTGTCACCTTCCATCAGGGAGGACGTACTAGACGCTGGAGGTGTGTGTCCCTGTCACCTTCCATCAGGGAGGACGTACTAGACGGTGGAGATGTGTGTCCCTGTCACCTTCCATCAGGGAGGACGTACTAGACGCTGGAGGTGTGTGTCCGTGTCACCTTCCATCAGGGAGGAAGAACTAGACGATGGAGGTGTGTCCCTGTCACCTTCCATCAGGAAGGACGTACTAGACGCTGGAGGTGTGTGTCCCTGTCACCTTCCATCAGGGAGGACGTACTAGACGCTGGAGGTGTGTGTCCCTGTCACCTTCCATCAGGGAGGACGTACTAGACGGTGGAGGTATGTGTCCCTGTCACCTTCCATCAGGGAGGACGTACTAGACGGTGGAGATGTGTGTCCCTGTCACCTTCCATCAGGGAGGACGTACTAGACGCTGGAGGTGTGTGTCCCTGTCACCTTCCATCAGGGAGGACGTACTAGACGCTGGAGGTGTGTGTCCCTGTCACCTTCCATCAGGGAGGACGTACTAGACGCTGGAGGTGTGTGTCCCTGTCTCCTTCCATCAGGGAGGACGTACTAGACGCTGGAGGTGTGTGTCCCTGTCACCTTCCATCAGGGAGGACGTACTAGACGGTGGAGATGTGTGTCCCTGTCACCTTCCATCAGGGAGGACGTACTAGACGCTGGAGGTGTGTGTCCGTGTCACCTTCCATCAGGGAGGAAGAACTAGACGCTGGAGGTGTGTCCCTGTCACCTTCCATCAGGAAGGACGTACTAGACGCTGGAGGTGTGTGTCCCTGTCACCTTCCATCAGGGAGGACGTACTAGACGCTGGAGGTGTGTGTCCCTGTCACCTTCCATCAGGGAGGACGTACTAGACGGTGGAGGTATGTGTCCCTGTCACCTTCCATCAGGGAGGACGTACTAGACGGTGGAGATGTGTGTCCCTGTCACCTTCCATCAGGGAGGACGTACTAGACGCTGGAGGTGTGTGTCCCTGTCACCTTCCATCAGGGAGGACGTACTAGACGCAGGAGGTGTGTGTCCCTGTCACCTTCCATCAGGGAGGACGTACTAGACGCTGGAGGTGTGTGTCCCTGTCTCCTTCCATCAGGGAGGACGTACTAGACGCTGGAGGTGTGTGTCCCTGTCACCTTCCATCAGGGAGGACGTACTAGACGCTGGAGGTGTGTGTCCCGGTCTCCTTCCATCAGGGAGGACGTACTAGACGCTGGAGGTGTGTGTCCCTGTCACCTTCCATCAGGGAGGACGTACTAGACGCTGGAGGTGTGTGTCCCTGTCACCTTCCATCAGGGAGGACATGCTAGAAGCTGGAGGTGTATGTCCCTGTCACCTTCCATCAGGGAGGACGTACTAGACGCTGGAGGTGTGTGTCCCTGTCACCTTCCATCAGGGAGGACGTACTAGCCGCTGGAGGTGTGTGTCCCTGTCACCTTCCATCATGGAGGACATACTAGAAGCTGGAGGTGTGTGTCCCTGTCACCTTCCATCAGGGAGGACGTACTAGACGCTGGAAGTGTGTGTCCCTGTCGCCCTCCATCAGGGAGGACGTACTAGACGCTGGAGGTGTGTGTCCCTGTCGCCTTCCGTCAGGGAGGACGTACTAGACGCTGGAGGTGTGTGTCCCTGTCACCTTCCATCAGGGAGGACGTACTAGACGCTGGAGGTCTGTGTCCCTGTCACCTTCCATCAGGGAGGACGTACTAGACGCTGGAGGTGTGTGTCCCTGTCACCTTCCATCAGGGAGGACGTAGTAGACGCTGGAGGTGTGTGTCCCTGTCACCTTCCATCAGGGAGGACGTACTAGACGCTGGAGGTGTGTGTCCCTGTCACCTTCCATCAGGGAGGACGTACTAGACGCTGGAGGTGTGTGTCCCTGTCACCTTCCATCAGGGAGGACGTAGTAGACGCTGGAGGTGTGTGTCCCTGTCACCTTCCATCAGGGAGGACGTACTAGACGCTGGAGGTGTGTGTCCCTGTCACCTTCCATCAGGGAGGACGTACTAGACGCTGGAGGTGTGTGTCCCTGTCACTTTCCATCAGGGAGGACGTACTAGACGCTGGAGTTGTGTTACCCTCTCACCTTCCATCAGGGAGGACGTACTAGACGCTGGAGGTGTGTGTCCCTGTCACCTTCCATCAGGGAGGACGTACTAGACGCTGGAGGTGTGTGTCCCTGTCACCTTCCATCAGGGAGGACGTACTAGACGCTGGAGGTGTGTGTCCCTGTCACCTTCCATCAGGGAGGACGTACTAGACGCTGGAGGTGTGTCCCTGTCACCTTCCATCAGGGAGGACGTACTAGACGCTGGAGGTGTGTGTCCCTGTCACCTTCCATCAGGGAGGACGTACTAGACGGTGGAGGTGTGTGTCCCTGTCACCTTCCATCCGGGAGGACGTACTAGACGCTGAAGGTGTGTCCCTGTGACCTTCCATCATGGAGGACGTACTAGACGCTGGAGGTGTGTGTCCCTGTCACCTTCCCTCAGGGAGGACGTACTAGACGCTGGAGGTGTGTGTCCCTGTCACCTTCCATCAGGGAGGACGTACTAGACGGTGGAGGTGTGTGTCCCTCTAACTTTCCATCAGGGAAGACGTACTAGACGCTGGAGGTGTGTGTCACTGTCACCTTCCATTAGGGAGGACGTACTAGACGCTGGAGGTGTGTGTCCCTGTCACCTTCGAAAAAGAAAAACTTTCACCATCATTCACTCCATCACTGTCTTGCCAGAAGGGTGCTTTACACTACAGTTTTTAAACTGCAACATTAACACCCCTCCTTCAGAGTGCAGGCACTGTACTTCCCATCTCCAGGACTCAAGTCCGGCCTGCCAGTTGCTCTGAATCCCTTCATAAATGTTACTTTGCTCATACTCCAACAGTACGTCAAGTATTATAAACCATTTGTTTCCATTCACTCCTATCAAACACGCTCACGCATGCCTGCTGGAAGTCCCAGCCCCTCGCACACAAAACCTCCTTTACCCCCTCCCTCCAACCTTTCCTAGGCCGACCCCTACCCCGCCTTCCCTTCACTACAGATTTATACACTCTCGAAGTCATTCTTTTTCGTTCCATCCTCTCTACATGTCTGAACCACCTCAACAACCCTTTCTCAGCCCTCTGGACAACAGTTTTGGCAATCCCGCACCTCCTCCTAACTTCTAAACTACGAATTCTCTGCATTATATTCACACAACACATTGCCCTGAGACATGACGTCTCCACTGCCTCCAGCCTTCTCCTCGCTGCAACATTCATCACCCATGCTTCACACCCATATATGAGCATTGGTAAAACTATACTCTCATACATTCCCCTCTTTGCCTCCAAGGACAAAGTTCTTTGTCTCCACAGACTCCTAAGTGCACCGCTCACCCTTTTCCCCTCATCAATTCTATGATTCCCCTCATCTTTCATAGACCCATCGGCTGACACGTCCACTCCTAAATATCTGAAAACATTCACCTCCTCCATATTCTCTCCCTCCAATCTGATATCCAATCTTTCGTCAACTAATCTTTTTGTTATCCTCATAATCTTACTCTTTCCTATATTCACTTTTTAATTTTCTTCTTTTACATACCCTACCAAATTCATCCACCAACCTCTGCAACTTCTCTTCAGAATCTCCCAAGAGCACAGTGTCATCAGCAAAAAGCAACTGTGACAACTCCCAATTTGTGTTTGATTCCTTATCTTTTAACTCCACACCTTTTGCCAACACCCGAGCATTCACTTCTCTTACAACCCCATCTATAAATATAATGAACAACCACGGCGACATCACACATCCTTGTCTAAGGCCTACTTTTACTGGGAAATAATCTCCATCTTTCCGACATACTCTAACCTGAGTCTCACTATCCTCGTAAAAACCCTTTACTGCTTTCAGTAACCTACCTCCTATACCATACACCTGCAACATCTGCCACATTGCCTTCCCTATCCACCCTCTCATACGCCTTTTCCAAATCCATAAATGCCACAAAAACCTCTTTAGCCTTATCTAAATACTGTTCACTTATATGTTTCACTGTAAACACCTGGTCCACACACCCCCTACCTTTCCTAAAGCCTCCTTGTTCATCTGCTATCCTATTCTCCGTCTTACTCTTAATTCTTTGAATAATAACTCTACCATACACTTTACCAGGTATACTCAACAGGCTTATTCCTCTATAATTTTTGCACTCTCTTTTATCCCCTTTGCCTTTATACAAAGGAACTATGCATGCTCTCTGCCAATCCATAGGTACCTTACCTTCTTCCATACATTTATTAAATAATAGCACCAACCACTCCAAAACTTTATTCCCACCTGCTTTTAACATTTCTATCTTTATTCCATCAATTCCAACTGCCTTAGCCCCTTTCATTCTACTCACTGTCTCATGAACTTCCCCCGCACTCACAACTGGCTCTTCCTCACTCCTACAAGATGTTATTCCTCCTTGCCCTATACCTAATTTGTTGAAACATCTCACCCACTGTCTCATTTGATCTCTTTTTACATTGCTTCATCACTCTCTTAACCTCTCTCTTTTTCTCTCCATATACTCTTCCCTCCTTGCATCACTTCTACTTTGTAAAAACCGCTCATGTGCTAACTTTTTCTCCCTTACTACTCTCTTTACATCATCATTCCACCAACTTCTTCCCTCCCACACCCACTTTCCTATAACCACAAAGTTCTGCTGAACACTCTTACAGTACATTTTTAAACCTACCCCATACATTTTCAACCCCATTGCCTATACTCTCACTAGCCCATCTGTCCTCCAACAGTTGTTTGTATTTTACCCTAACTGCCTCTTCTTTTAGTTTATAAACTTTCACCTCTCTCTTACTTGCTGCTTCTATTTTCCTTATATCTCATCTACCTTTTACTCTCACTTTAGCTACAACTAAAAAGTGATGTG
>NC_091297.1:51938607-51953607 GCF_038502225.1 Cherax quadricarinatus
ATCTCCAGGACTCAAGTCCGGCCTGCCGGTTTCCCTGAATCCCTTCATAAATGTTACTTTGCTCACACTCCAACAGCACGTCAAGTATTAAAAACCATTTGTCTCCATTCACTCCTATCAAACACGCTCACGCATGCCTGCTGGAAGTCCAAGCCCCTCGCACACAAAACCTCCTTTACCCCCTCCCTCCAACCCTTCCTAGGCCGACCCCTACCCCGCCTTCCTTCCACTACAGACTGATACACTCTTGAAGTCATTCTGTTTCGCTCCATTCTCTCTACATGTCCGAACCACCTCAACAACCCTTCCTCAGCCCTCTGGACAACAGTTTTGGTAATCCCGCACCTCCTCCTAACTTCCAAACTACGAATTCTCTGCATTATATTCACACCACACATTGCCCTCAGACATGACATCTCCACTGCCTCCAGCCTTCTCCTCGCTGCAACATTCATCACCCACGCTTCACACCCATATAAGAGCGTTGGTAAAACTATACTCTCATACATTCCCCTCTTTGCCTCCAAGGACAAAGTTCTTTGTCTCCACAGACTCCTAAGTGCACCACTCACTCTTTTTCCCTCATCAATTCTATGATTCACCTCATCTTTCATAGACCCATCCGCTGACACGTCCACTCCCAAATATCTGAATACATTCACCTCCTCCATACTCTCTCCCTCCAATCTGATATTCAATCTTTCATCACCTAATCTTTTTGTTATCCTCATAACCTTACTCTTTCCTGTATTCACCTTTAATTTTCTTCTTTTGCACACCCTACCAAATTCATCCACCAATCTCTGCAACTTCTCTTCAGAATCTCCCAAGAGCACAGTGTCATCAGCAAAGAGCAGCTGTGACAACTCCCACTTTGTGTGTGATTCTTTATCTTTTAACTCCACGCCTCTTGCCAAGACCCTCGCATTTACTTCTCTTACAACCCCATCTATAAATATATTAAACAACCACGGTGACATCACACATCCTTGTCTAAGGCCTACTTTTACTGGGAAAAAATTTCCTTCTTTCCTACATACTCTAACTTGAGCCTCACTATCCTCGTAAAAACTCTTCACTGCTTTCAGTAACCTACCTCCTACACCATACACTTGCAACATCTGCCACATTGCCCCCCTATTATACAGATTGTTGCAGTGTTCCACCTAACTGCCATTATATATATATATATATATATATATATATATATATATATATATATATATATATATATATATATATATATAATGGGGTCCACCTCTGGTGTAAATTGTGGGACCCATATCCTCGGAGAAGTGGATAAAAAGGCTTCAAGAAAAAATATTTGGATTTCTTCCTGAAGCCGTTTGAATATTCCACTTCCCCTACCACCCCATCTTTTTATATATTTTTTTTTTTACTAATAGGAATATTTTATTACATAATATGGTACAGAAGGTCCAAGAGATACACTATTGATATAAAGGTGGCACATACGGTACATGTTGTTACGTGTGTATCACCGATTATAAGGCGAAAATCTCATCCAGCTCCTCAGAGCTGCGGTGTGCCCAAAATACAGCAGGCATTACCCCTTTGAACAGCCGCACTGAGCCGCTGGAACAGAAAACTAGCTGCCCTGGGATCCCTAGTTACCCTGATGAATCTTTTTCCCAGCTCCTTAAGGAATTTAGATGCACTCTTTCCCCATGAGCCAAGGGTCTCTGAGCCTATGGGAACAAACATATAATGATGGGCAAGTTCTCCATATTTTCTAGACTTTTGGGACTCCCTGAAGCTGGCAGCTGCCCTTCCTTCCTCCCTGGTGTATTGGAGATAAGTATCAGCCAAGGTAGATGCACATGTATAGTCCCACACCACCTGCTTCCCATCTGTCCAGGCTTGAAGGGTGATACCATCTGGACGCTTCTGGCTGCCATCAGATCTGCATAGTTGGGGTGGCTCCCTTACTGCTGGGCATCCAGCTGTTGTGAGGCTTCTCTTGATAATGTTATTAACCTCCTCATGTCTTGCAATCTTTCCCTCGGATTTACGGCACACAAGACCATGGTACCCGAATCGGTCTGCTGCTTCACTGCCACAAATACACCTGTGTTCGGCGAGAATAGGGGCGGCAAGTCGAAGGGCAACACCGATGCGGATGGTCTGTGGGTCGAGACGTGTGCCAAGGCTGGAGTTGGGAACAGCCAACAGAAAGTCCCCAGCATGAGGGGCTCTCACTGCCAGGAGGCGGGCTCTATCCTTCCCTGACACACTCTGAAGCATTGTTGAGGCAATATTTTCCACTATTGGACCATCCCAGTGCGATTGTTTATAGTTGTTGGGGGGAGCAGGTCTGGCTCCAGAGCCCGTTAGATTATCCCAGATCATTGCTCCGTCAATGAATTTGGTCCCCTACCCGCCTTCCTTCCCCTATAGATTTACATGCTTTCCATGTCATTCTACTTTTATCCATTCTCTCTAAATGACCAAACCACCTCAACAACCCATCTTCTGCCCTCTGACTAATACTTTTATTAACTCCACACCTTTTCCTAATTTCCACACTCCGAATTTTCTGCATAATATTTACACCACACATTGCCCTTAAACAGGACATCTCTACTGCCTCCAACCGTCTCCTCGCTGCTGCATTTACCACCCAAGCTTCACACCCATATAAGAGTGTTGGTACTACTATACTTTCATACATTCCCTTCTTTGCCTCCATAGATAACGTTTTTTGACTCCACTTATACCTCAACGCACCACTCACCTTTTTTCCCTCATCAATTCTATGATTAACTCATCCTTCATAAATCCATCCGCCGACACGTCAACTCCCAAGTATCTGAAAACATTCACTTCTTCCATACTCCTCCTCCCCAATTTGATATCCAATTTTTCTTTATCTAAATCATTTGACACCCTCATCACCTTACTCTTTTCTATGTTCACTTTCAACTTTCTACCTTTACACACATTCCCAAACTCATCCACTAACCTTTGCAATTTTTCTTTAGAATCTCCCATAAGCACAGTATCATCAGCAAAAAGTAACTGTGTCAATTAACATTTTGAATTTGATTCCCCAAAATTTAATCCCACCCCTCTCCCGAACGCCCTAGCATTTACTTCCTTTACAACCCCATCTATAAATATATTAAACAACCATGGTGACATTACACATCCCTGTCTAAGACCTACTTTTACCGGGAAGTAGTCTCCCTCTCTTCTACACACCCTAACCTGAGCCTCACTATCCTCATAAAAACTCTTTACAGCATTTAATAACTTACCACCTATTCCATATACTTGCAACATCTGCCACATTGCTCCTCTATCCACTCTATCATATACCTTTTCTAAATCCATAAATGCAATAAAAACTTCCCTACCTTTATTTAAATACTGTTCACATATATGCTTCAATGTAAACACTTGATCTACACATCCCCTACCCACTCTGAAACCTCCTTGCTCATCCGCAATCCTACATTCTGTCTTACCTCTAATTCTTTCAATTATGACCCTACCGTACATTTTTCCTGGTATACTCAGTAAACTTATTCCTCTATATTCCCTTTATATAAAGGGACTATACATGCTCTCCGCCAGTCCCTAGGTACCTTCCCCTCTTTCATACATTTATTAAACAAAAGTACCAACCACTCCAACACTATATCCCCCCCTGCTTTTAACATTTCTGTCATGATCCCATCAGTTCCAGCTGCTTTACCCCCTTTCATTTCACGTACCTCCCCCACACTTACATTCTGCTCTTCTTCACTCCTAAAAGATCGTATACCTCCCTGACCAGTTTTTGAAATTACTGCCTCTGTTTCTTTCTTAACATTTAAAAGTTCCTCACAATATTCTCGCCATCTACCTAATACCTCCATCTTCCCATCTACTAACTCCCCTACTCTGTTTTTAACTGACAAATCCATACTTTCCCTAGGCTTTCTTAACTTGTTTAACTCACTCCAAAATTTTTTCTTATTTTCATTAAAATTTCTTGACAGTGCCTCTCCCACTCTATCATCTGCTCTCCTTTTGCACTCTCTCACCACTCTCTTTACCTTTCTTTTACTCTCCATATGCTCTGCTCTTCTTATAACACTTCTGCTTTGTAAAAACCTCTCACAAGCTACCTTTTTCTCTTTTATCACACCCTTTACTTCATCATTCCACCAATCACTCCTCTTTCCTCCTGCCCCCACCCTCCTATAACCACAAACTTCTGCCCCACATTCTAATACTGTATTTTTAAAACTATTCCAACCCTCTTCAACCCCCCCCCCATTACTCATCTTTGCACTAGCCCACCTTTCTGCCAATAGTTGCTTATCTCACCCGAACTTCCTCCTCCCTTAGTTTATACACTTTCACCTCCCTCTTACTTGTTGTTGCCACCTTCCTCTTTTCCCATCTACCTCTTACTCTAACTGTAGCTACAACTAAATAATGATCCGATATATCAGTTGCCCCTCTATAAACATGTACATGATGGAGCCTACCCATCAACCTTTTATCCACCAATACATAATCTAATAAACTACTTTCATTACGTGCTACATCATACCTTGTATATTTATTTATCCTCTTTTTCATAAAATATGTATTACTTATTACCAAATCTCTTTCTACACATAGCTCAATTTACCCCTGGCACCCCAAATTTACCTACTACTCCCTCCATAACATTTTTACCTACTTTAGCATTGAAATCCCCAACCACCATTACTCTCACACTTGATTCAAAACTCCCCACGCATTCACTCAACATTTCCCAAAATCTCTTTCTCTCCTCTACACTTCTCTCTTCTCCAGGTGCATACACGCTTATTATAACCCACTTTTCACATCCAATCTTTATTTTACTCCTCATAATCCTTGAATTAATACATTTATAGTTCCTCTTTTCCTACCATAGCTTATCCTTCAACATTATTGCTACTCCTTCTTTAGCTCTAACTTTATTTGAAACCCCTGACCTAATCCCATTTATTCCTCTCCACTGAAACTCTCCCACCCCCTTCAGCTTTGTTTCACTTAAAGCCAGGACATCCAGCTTCTTCTCATTCATAACATCCACAATCATCTCTTTCTTATCATCTGCACAACATCCACGCACATTCAGACTTCCCACTTTGACAATTTTCTTATTATTATTCTTTTTAGTAATCTTTACAGGAAAAGGGGTTACTAGCCCATTGTTCCCGACATTTTAGTTGACTTTTACAACACGCATGGCTTACGGAGGAAAGATTCTTATTCCACTTCCCCATGGATATAAAAGGAAAAGTAATAAGACCAAGAACTATTAAGATAAAATCAAAGAAAACTCAGATGAGTGTGTATAAATAAACGTGTACATGTATGTGTAGTGTGACCTAAGTGTAAGTAGAAGTAGTAAGACATACCTGTAATCTTGCATATTTATGAGACAGACAAAAGACATCAGCAATCCTACCATCATGTAAAACAATTACAGGCTTTCGTTTTACACTCACTTGGCAGGACTGTAGTACCTCCCTGGGTGGTTGCTGTCTACCAACCTACTACCTTGATATATATATATATATATATATCAGAGTGTATGAGAGTATAGTTTTACCAACGCTCTTATATGGGTGTGAAGCATGGGTGATGAATGTTGCAGCGAGGAGAAGGCTGGAGGCAGTGGAGATGTCATGTCTGAGGGCAATGTGTGGTGTGAATATAATGCAGAGAATTCGTAGTTTGGAAGTTAGGAGGAGGTGCGGGATTACCAAAACTGTTGTCCAGAGGGCTGAGGAAGGGTTGTTGAGGTGGTTCGGACATGTAGAGAGAATGGAGCGAAACAGAATGACTTCAAGAGTGTATCAGTCTGTAGTGGAAGGAAGGCGGGGTAGGGGTCGGCCTAGGAAGGGTTGGAGGGAGGGGGTAAAGGAGGTTTTGTGTGCGAGGGGCTTGGACTTCCAGCAGGCATGCGTGAGCGTGTTTGATAGGAGTGAATGGAGACAAATGGTTTTTAATACTTGACGTGCTGTTGGAGTGTGAGCAAAGTAACATTTATGAAGGGATTCAGGGAAACCGGCAGGCCGGACTTGAGTCCTGGAGATGGGAAGTACAGTGCCTGCACTCTGAAGGAGGGGTGTTAATGTTGCAGTTTAAAAACTGTAGTGTAAAGCACCCTTCTGGCAAGACAGTGATGGAGTGAATGATGGTGAAAGTTTTTCTTTTTCGGGCCACCCTGCCTTGGTGGGAATCGGCCAGTGTGATAATATAATATAAATATATATATATATATATATATATATATATATATATATATATATATATATATATATATATATATATATATATATATATATATATATATATATGCAATAAGATCACAGTAAACAGGTGATTTCAAAATATGCAAAACAACCACTGTGAAAGAATAGAGAAGTTCCAAGCGCTTTCGTGACTACTCACATTATCAAGGAACAATGAAAGTAAAGCATCAAAGGAAGGTATATAAAGGGGTAGCCCACACCACACTATCAGATCCCACAACAACGAAACACCTGACGCGAGACAGCAGGCCCGCCGGCCGAACTAGACAGGTCCTTCATACAACCCACCAGCAAACTATTCTACCCAAGAAATAAGAAATTTAAAAAAATATTATTTTTTCAATGTATTATTAAATTCTTCCCAAAGTCTATTAATTATAAATGGATCTAATTTATATAAACCAAAGGAAATATTCATATTATTGTCAAAACTACTTTTTATGAAACAAGATTCAATTATATTCCTGTCGACCATGGACTTGCTTGATACTACTTTCTCAACTTTTTGAAAGTCAATTGGATGGTTAGAATCTCTTACATGAATAAATAGAGCATTGGAATCTTGTCCAGTTCTAATGCTATATTTATGTTGTTTTAATCTTAGTTCGAGATTTTTACCAGTTTGACCGTAATAAACTTTATCACAAATTTTACAAGGAATCTTATAGACACATCCATAAGCATTTTGGGGGGAATTCTTTATCAAAAGTTTTTTTTACTGTATCAAGATTTTTGAATACAACTTTAATATTAAAAGTCTTAAGAAGAGAAGGCATATCAACCAAGTTTTCATGGTAAGGGAGAACCAACATATTTTTAGTTGAATAAGGCTGGTTGTCCCTTTTTGGATTGTAAAAAGTATTTCTAGCAACTTTAAAAGATTTATCAATTACATTTCTTGGGTATTTCAAATTATTACCTATTTCATAAATTTTGGATATTTCCTCATCTATAAACTCAGGACTACAAATTCGTAAAGCTCTCAAAACATTGATGAAAAAACAGACAGTTTAACTCTATCTTGATGGGAAGAATAATAGTGGACATAGGAACAGTTATTTGTAGGTTTTCTGTAAATTTTAAATTTGAATTCATTATTACCCTTAATAATTAAAACATCTAGAAAAGGCAATGAGTTATTTTCTTCAAACTCAACAGTAAAGTTTATAATAAAGTTGGTAGAATTACCGACAATATGTAAAGTAAAAGGACACAAGTGCAACTAATGTGACATTTATTGTGGCAACGTTTCGCTCTCCAGGAGCTTCATCAAGCCATTACAAACAATACATGGACACAGAGGGTATATAAAGGCTCAGAGTGAGGTGAATACTAGTGAGGTACCATTTCGATGTTCACTAGTGGTAGTAGTAGTAGTAGTAGTAGTGGTAGTGACAAAAGTAATACAATATGGTAGAGCAATTAATTCGTACATGAGTAAAAGGATATAAAAAGCTATTACTTGGGTAACATAAAAATAGGTTGGACAAATATAAACTGGAATGAGGCAGCTTGTTTCAGTGTTCACTCTCTGTGCTTTGTGTAGTATAACAGGAGAGACTATGTGATGGCAGGGTTTACTGTTTTCAGGAGGATTCTTGCTAAGACTTCGGAGATGGTGAAGCTGCCGTTGTTTTGTTTAATTGTATTCGAAACAGCGATCAGTGCTGATTCGAGGCACTTGCGTCTGGGGAAATTAGTTTCTTTGATCACTAATTGGGCGTCTCTGAATTTCATGAGATGATTGGTGGAATTTCGGTGTTGTACGCCTTCTCACTGCAGCTTTATGTGAACCTTCTACTTCTAATCTTCCTAGACGATACATCACTGCCCTTAAGAACCTCGCCAACGACCCCAACATTATCGTCACCACCGCCGACAAAGGGGGTGGAGTCGTCATCCTCAACACCAGTGACTACAACACTAAAATGATGGACCTTTTGAATGATCAATCTACATACGAACCCATCAGCACTCAACAGTGGGAGACGCTCACCAAAGATTTTCTATACAAAACCAGACAAATACTCAAACGCACTAGAGAAGGGAAGAAACTTCTGTACTTGTTACCAAGCAACCCTAAACCAGCACACATGTATGGTTTACCCAAGACCCATAAACACAATATTCCTCTCAGACCAATCACGTCAGGAATAGGTAGTGCTCCTCACAAACTAGCCGGAGTTCTTGCCAAACATCTTTCCTGCCTTCTGGGGACCATCAGCCCCGCTCATCTTAAACACTCAGGTGACCTTCTCAACCGCATCCGTAACCTCTCCATCCGTAACAAGAAACTAAGCAGTTTGGATGTGACTTCCCTCTTCACAAAAGTACCTACCAAAAAAGCCATCGAGGTTCTACGACGTAAAGTCAATCAGGACCTTAATCTTCCTCTACCTCCCGGAGATTTTGTTGACTTAATTGAACTCTGTGTTAATTTCAACTGTTTTTCTTTCAATAACAAGCTCTACAAACAAACCTACGGCATGGGAATGGGGTCCCCCATCAGTGCCGTCCTAGCCAACTTATACATGGAACACCTAGAGTCCGAACACTTCGCCAACATCATCCCTTCAAACGTCACTTGGTTACGTTACGTGGACGATGTCCTCGTAATAACTCTAAAACGTTTTGATGTACGAGATCTTCAGGCAAGGCTCAACGCAGTTGAACCGGCGATCCAGGTTACACTAGAAGAAGAGTCCAATGACAAGCTACCTTTCCTCAACGTCCTCATTCACAAGGTAGACAACAACCTAAGATTTCAAGTTTATCGGAAACCCACCAATAAAAATGATCTCACACACTTCTATTCCAGTCAAGATACCAAGACCAAAAGAGGCATCATCATCGGGTTTTTCCTAAGAGCATACCGAATTTGTAGTCCTGAGTTTCTTGACGAGGAGTGTACATGCATTCACCAAACATTCACAGAGTTACATTTTCCTCCTTTTTTCATCAAAGACTGCAAGAAAAGAGCTCTTCAGATCATAAATTCTCCACGCATCAACACCACTCCCAGCAAAGTTCTAATTCTTCCCAACAGTCAGGTTGCACTGAACGTCTCAAAAGCACTTTCACAAGCTAACACCAGAGTCGCCATCGCTTCTAGCACTTCAATAAAGGATATAACCAGGACAAAATCCAAGCACCACGAACCAGTCAATGCAGGAGTTTACACTATACCCTGTGGAGGCTGTGACAAGATTTACGTAGGTGAAACAGCCAGAAACCTCGACACCCGCCTCAATGAACACATTTACGCATGTAGGAACGATAACCTGAACAACGCCTGTGTACAACACCGAAATTCCACCAATCATCTCATGAAATTCAGAGACGCCCAATTAGTGATCAAAGAAACTAATTTCCGCAGACGCAAGTGCCTCGAATCAGCACTGATCGCTGTTTCGAATACAATTAAACAAAACAACGGCAGCTTCACCATCTCCGAAGTCTTAGCAAGAATCCTCCTGAAAACAGTAAACCCTGCCATCACATAGTCTCTCCTGTAATACTACACAAAGCACAGAGAGTGAACACTGAAACAAGCTGCCTCATTCCAGTTTATATTTGTCCAACCTATTTTTATGTTACCCAAGTAATAGCTTTTTATATCCTTTTACTCATGTACGAATTAATTGCTCTACCATATTGTATTACTTTTGTCACTACCACTACTACTACTACTACTACTACCACTAGTGAACATCGAAATGGTACCTCACTAGTATTCACCTCACTCTGAGCCTTTATATACCCTCTGTGTCCATGTATTGTTTGTAATGGCTTGATGAAGCTCCTGGAGAGCGAAACGTTGCCACAATAAATGTCACATTAGTTGCACTTGTGTCCTTTTACTTTACAGTAAAGTTTATAGAATGGGCTAAGCTATTTAATTTGCCAAGGAAATGGTGTATATCTACATTTTTGGGCATAAGACACAAAATATCATCGACATATCTGAACCATTTAGCTCTATTAGGGAGGATTGTGTTAAGCAGCCTTGTTTCAAAAAATTCCATGTATAGGTTACTAAGAACAGGTGAAAGAGGATTTCCCATTGCCATACCAAACTTCTGAGTGTAAAACTTATCATTAAATACAAATTTTGCATCAACAATGCAAAGTTTAATAAGTTTAATGATAGTAGGAACTGGCAATGGTAAATCATAATTAACAAGTTCTTCAGATAAGAAACTTAATAAATCATCAACAGGAACTTCCGTAAACAAGGAAGTAACATCAAAACTAACTATGTGGGCTACCCCTTTGTATACCTTCCTTTGATGCTTTACTTTCATTGTTCCTTGATAATGTGAGTAGTCACGATAGCCCTTGGAACTTCTCTCTCTCTCTCTCTCTCTCTCTCTCTCTCTCTCTCTCTCTCTCTCTCTCTCTCTCTCTCTCTATCTCTCTCTCTCTCTCTCTCTCTCTCTCTCTCTCTCTCTCTCTCTCTCTCTCTCTCTCTCTCTCTCTCTCTCTCTCTCTCTCTCTCTCTATATATATATATATATATATATATATATATATATATATATATATATATATATATATATATATAGGTAGTAGGTTGGTAGACAGCAACCACCCAGGGAAGTACTACCGTCCTGCCAGATGACTGTGAAACAAAAACCTGTAACTGTTTTGCATGATGGTAGGATTGCTGGTTTCTTTTTCTGTCTCATAAACACGCTAGATAACAGGGATATCTTGCTACTCCTACTTACACTTTGGTCACACTTCACAGACACGCACATGCATATATATATATATACATACATCTAGGTTTTTCTCCTTTTTCTAAATAGCTCTTGTTCTTCTTTATTTCTTCTATTGTCCATGGGGAAGTGGAAAAGAATCTTTCCTCCGTAAGCCATGCGTGTCGTATAAGGCGACTAAAATGCCGGGAGCAATGGGCTAGTAACCCCTTCTCCTGTAGACATTTACTAAAAAAGAGAAGAAGAAAAACTTTACAAAACTGGGATGCTTAAATGTGCGTGGATGTAGTGCGGATGACAAGAAACAGATGATTGCTGATGTTATGAATGAAAAAAAGTTGGATGTCCTGGCCCTAAGCGAAACAAAGCTGAAGGGGATAGGAGAGTTTCAGTGGGGGGAAATAAATGGGATTAAATCTGGAGTATCTGAGAGAGTTAGAGCAAAGGAAGGGGTAGCAGTAATGTTAAATGATCAGTTATGGAAGGAGAAAAGAGAATATGAATGTGTAAATTCAAGAATTATGTGGATTAAAGTAAAGGTTGGATGCGAGAAGTGGGTCATAATAAGCGTGTATGCACCTGGAGAAGAGAGGAATGCAGAGGAGAGAGAGAGATTTTGGGAGATGTTAAGTGAATGTATAGGAGCCTTTGAACCAAGTGAGAGAGTAATTGTGGTAGGGGACCTGAATGCTAAAGTAGGAGAAACTTTTAGAGAGGGTGTGGTAGGTAAGTTTGGGGTGCCAGGTGTAAATGATAATGGGAGCCCTTTGATTGAACTTTGTATAGAAAGGGGGTTTAGTTATAGGTAATACATATTTTAAGAAAAAGAGGATAAATAAGTATACAAGATATGATGTAGGGCGAAATGACAGTAGTTTGTTGGATTATGTATTGGTAGATAAAAGACTGTTGAGTAGACTTCAGGATGTACATGTTTATAGAGGGGCCACAGATATATCAGATCACTTTCTAGTTGTAGCTACACTGAGAGTAAAAGGTAGATGGGATACAAGGAGAATAGAAGCATCAGGGAAGAGAGAGGTGAAGGTTTATAAACTAAAAGAGGAGGCAGTTAGGGTAAGATATAAACAGCTATTGGAGGATAGATGGGCTAATGAGAGCATAGGCAATGGGGTCGAAGAGGTATGGGGTAGGTTTAAAAATGTAGTGTTAGAGTGTTCAGCAGAAGTTTGTGGTTACAGGAAAGTGGATGCAGGAGGGAAGAGGAGCGATTGGTGGAATGAGGATGTAAAGAGAGTAGTAAGGGAGAAAAAGTTAGCATATGAGAAGTTTTTACAAAGTAGAAGTGATGCAAGGAGGGAAGAGTATATGGAGAAAAAGAGAGAGGTTAAGAGAGTGGTGAAGCAATGTAAAAAGAGAGCAAATGAGAGAGTGGGTGAGATGTTATCAACAAATTTTGTTGAAAATAACAAAAAGTTTTGGAGTGAGATTAACAAGTTAAGAAAGCCTAGAGAACAAATGGATTTGTCAGTTAAAAATAGGAGAGGAGAGTTATTAAATGGAGAGTTAGAGGTATTGGGAAGATGGAGGGAATATTCTGAGGAATTGTTAAATGTTGATGAAGATAGGGAAGCTGTGATTTCGTGTATAGGGCAAGGAGGAATAACATCTTGTAGGAGTGAGGAAGAGCCAGTTGTGAGTGTGGGGGAAGTTCGTGAGGCAGTAGGTAAAATGAAAGGGAAAGGACACAAGTGCAACTAATGTGACATTTATTGTGGCAACGTTTCGCTCTCCAGGAGCTTTATCAAGCCATTACAAACAATACATGGACACAGAGGGTATATAAAGGCTCAGAGTGAGGTGAATACTAGTGAGGTACCATTTCGATGTTCACTAGTGGTAGTAGTAGTAGTAGTAGTAGTGGTAGTGACAAAAGTAATACAATATGGTAGAGCGATGTCCTCGTAATAACTCCAAAACGTTTTGATGTACGGGATCTTCAGGCAAGGCTCAACGCAGTTGAACCGGCGATCCAGTTTACACTAGAAGAAGAGTCCAATGACAAGCTACCTTTCCTCGACGTCCTCATTCACAAAGTAGACAACAACCTAAGATTTCAAGTTTATCGGAAACCCACCAATAAAAATGATCTCACACACTTCTATTCCAGTCAAGATACCAAGACCAAAAGAGGCATCATCATCGGGTTTTTCCTAAGAGCATACCGAATTTGTAGTCCTGAGTTTCTTGACGAGGAGTGTACTTACATTCACCAAACATTCACAGAGTTACATTTTCCTTCTTTTTTCATCAAAGACTGCAAGAAAAGAGCTCTTCAGATCATAAATTCTCCACGCATCAACACCACTCCCAGCAAAGTTATAATTCTTCCCAACAGTCAGGTTGCACTAAACGTCTCAAAAGCACTTTCACAAGCTAACACCAGAGTCGCCATCGCTTCTAGCACTTCAATAAAGGATATAACCAGGACAAAATCCAAGCACCACGAACCAGTCAATGCAGGAGTTTACACTATACCCTGTGGAGGCTGTGACAAGATTTACGTAGGTGAAACAGCCAGAAACCTCGACACCCGCCTCAATGAACACATTTACGCATGTAGGAACGATAACCTGAACAACGCCTGTGTACAACACCGAAATTCCACCAATCATCTCATGAAATTCAGAGACGCCCAATTAGTGATCAAAGAAACTAATTTACGCAGACGCAAGTGCCTCGAATCAGCACTGATCGCTGTTTCGAATACAATCAAACAAAACAACGGCAGCTTCACCATCTCCGAAGTCTTAGCAAGAATCCTCCTGAAAACAGTAAACCCTGCCATCACATAGTCTCTCCTGTTATACTACACAAAGCACAGAGAGTGAACACTGAAACAAGCTGCCTCATTCCAGTTTATATATTTGTCCAACCTATTTTTATGTTACCCAAGTAATAGCTTTTATATCCTTTTACTCATGTACGAATTAATTGCTCTACCATATTGTATTACTTTTGTCACTACCACTACTACTACTACTACTACTACCACTAGTGAACATCGAAATGGTACCTCACTAGTATTCACCTCACTCTGAGCCTTTATATACCCTCTGTGTCCATGTATTGTTTGTAATGGCTTGATAAAGCTCCTGGAGAGCGAAACGTTGCCACAATAAATGTCACATTAGTTGCACTTGTGTCCTTTTACTTTACATATTGTCGGTAATTCTACCAACTTTATTACAAAATGAAAGGGGGTAAGGCAGCCGGGATTGATGGGATAAAGATAGAAATGTTAAAAGCAGGTGGGGATATAGTTTTGGAGTGGTTGGTGCAATTATTTAATAAATGTATGGAAGAGGGTAAGGTACCTAGGGATTGGCAGAGAGCATGCATAGTTCCTTTGTATAAAGGCAAAGGGGATAAAAGAGAGTGCAAAAATTATAGGGGGATAAGTCTGTTGAGTATACCTGGTAAAGTGCATGGTAGAGTTATAATTGAAAGAATGAAGAGTAAGACGGAGAATAGGATAGCAGATGAACAAGGAGGCTTTAGGAAAGGTAGGGGGTGTGTGGACCAGGTGTTTACAGTGAAACATATAAGTGAACAGTATTTAGATAAGGCTAAAGAGGTCTTTGTGGCATTTATGGATTTGGAAAAGGCGTATGACAGGGTGGATAGGGGGGCAATGTGGCAGATGTTGCAAGTGTATGGTGTAGGAGGTAGGTTACTGAAAGCAGTGAAGAGTTTTTACGAGGATAGTGAGGCTCAAGTTAGAGTCTGTAGGAAAGAGGGAAATTTTTTCCCAGTAAAACTAGGCCTTAGACAAGGATGTGTGATGTCACCGTGGTTGTTTAATACATTTGTAGATGGGGTTGTAAGAGAAGTATATGCGAGGGTCTTGGCAAGAGGCGTGGAGTTAAAAGATAAAGAATCGCACACAAAGTGGGAGTTGTCACAGCTGCTCTTTGCTGATGACACTGTGCTCTTGGGAGATTCTGAAGAGA